>NC_084671.1:5377500-5590000 GCF_028389875.1 Rhea pennata | reverse complement strand
GGCCATCCACAATTTTGTGTAGGGCTTTGGTCAAGATGTCTTGGTCTAATCTCACTGCAACAAGATAATGCCTACTAATCTGAGTTGCCCCACTGCAGCTGCCTTTCTGTGGGACTTGAAATGAGTTCCTTTATCGCCTTGTGATGGTGAAGGCTGTCTCATTTTAAAATAGGTATTTATTCTATATTTCTCATCATGCTATTAACAATTTTCAGTCACTCAACAGCATTTAGCTGTTGATATTATCACAGGCTCTGCTTAGCCCTGCCTCAGAGGCTTAATTATTTATTGTTTCTAATACGGGAGGTGGGTGATGCTGGAAGTGCAAAATACTGCTTTTCATCACCAAAACCCATTTCACTTCCTATGTTTTATTATATTATTTTATTTATTTATATGCTCAATTACTCTGACTCAAATACTGTTCTGTAACTGCAAAGTAGTTTGGGATGCCCTGTGAGGTGTCCACAAATGCTGGAAAATGATTTTGTCAGGATGAGATTTCTGAAGGAATGAAGTAGGTTCCTACTGAAATTCAGTAGGAGTTAGGTGCCAGCTTCTTTCATGTACTTTTAGACAAACCATTGCAAAAGCATTTGTTATTTAAATACAGAGAAATCATTACAGTCAAATAAATATTGTTGGAACAAAAGCAATGACATAACAGTTCAACAAATTCTGGCGTTATTCCAGCTACACCCAATATACAGAGGTAGGCTACATGAAAGCTTTTCAAAGCCCAGGCAACAAAAGTTGCAAAGACACTGCTCACCACGAGCAGGGCTTCTGCCCAGGGCCTCCCCTGCCCGCTCTTCACCAGTGCAGAGCTAGAGGACCTGCCAGGTCCGGCGGTCCCACTGCTGCTGCGGGCCCAGGAACCTATCAGCCTTTCACATTAGGCCAGGTCCCTTACCAAACTAGCTGGATTTCTTGCCACTACCGTTGAGAAACCTTTCCAGAACATGATTGCTCTGACGGTTAGAAACGTTCAAATTTCCAGCCTGTGTTAATTCATAGCCAGTCTGTACCAGTTTGTTTTGGTTTCAGCCTTGTTGTTTAGATTAAACATCTCTTCCTTTTCTAGTCCTTGTCCTCCTGAGTTGTTAACGGAGAGAACATGTATCTACTCTTACGCTTCGTTTTGCTGAGCTCAATCAGGAAGGATCTTTTAGTCTTCCTTCCTCATTCTCGCTTCCCTGTCTTAGCAGTCTCCCCGTGTGTTCCAGGTTCAGTTCATGCGTTTTGAATAAAATGGACCAGAACTGTATATAGCTTTATTCCACCATTGCCTTACCAGTGCCTGTACAGTAAGGCGAATTCCCCCTGTCTTGACTGGAAACATCACTGCTGATTCACGCAGATTTGTATTTGCCTTTATCACAAAATCATTCCGTTAGCAGCTGGTAGTCACGGTGAGCAACGAAAGGAAGAGACCTGCCTCTTCCGTCGTTTCCATCTCTGGGGCCCCAGTTTTCTCTCCGCTCCAGAATCAAGTTCTCTTGATTTCATCCTCAACACACATTATTTTATCCCAATCTCACTACTCTGCTACTCAAAGTCACCCATTTCCCCCTGAATGATACTCTAACCTTCCCCTGAAATAGTGATGACTCTTCTTTTTCTTACTGTTCAGTAGGTCAATTCCTGCTTTTCCTGCTAAATTCACTACAATCTCCTACAAATCTGCTATTTCTCCTTTCATTGTCATCTCCTCCTAATCAATATTCTACCTACCTGAAAGGTTTTTTTGTACTAGTCTCTGTCTTTATGAGCTTAGCTAATAATTGAGCTGTCTGTTATTGCATTAGATATTTTTTTGAAGTCCAGATACAATAAAACTCTTTTTTGCTTTTCCTAGTCTAGAAAAACAGAAAAAATTTAGATTACTTTCATATGATTTTAACCTCTGATAAGTCAAGGCTACATTTCAGTCCTTCAGCATTCTGCAGTGTTGATCTCAGATTAATCAAAATGTAGTTGCATGGATAATACATAAAAAGAATTATCTGGGCACATACGTATTTATGCTCTGCTTTTACTATAAGCAAGTGCTTGGTACTCTGATGGGTACAAGTGAAAAGGAGGTACCCCATTTTGAAAACTGGGTGCAGTTTTCTCCTTTGTCTCCAAGACCTTCTGCTAAAAATGTGTTGAGTTTTTTAACAATCTTGTGGGAAGACAGGGCAAAGAAGAACATTTTCCCCACAAAAAAGCATTGGCTAGAATACCACATCTTTTAAAAAATTCTTTCATCTGCCAAATAAAAATATTATCTTTACTGTAAAAAGGATGTTTAATATTTCCCTACTTTTTATAGTTTTATAGTTGCCTACTGGTTTTTCTCAAATTTTCAAATTTTGTGCCAGTTTGCAGCCAGGAATAAAATTTTAAGCCAAGTTATAAACCACTGAAAGAGAAACATTGGTACAACCTTAAGTATAATAAAAATGCATCTGCGTCCAGTATTTTGATATCTGTGATAATAATTTGTACATTTTGACTTCATAGATACACATTTGTAATAAAAAGGGTGTTTTTTTTTTTTTTTTTTTTTTAATTAGAAAATCATTGCTCCCTATGAGTAAAAGAGTAGTTACCAAGGGTTTGCGTTATGGCTCAAATCCAATGAAAAAATCTTGGGGCTGCTTCTTTTCCCAGTTCCACTGATGTCAGCAGGAATAACTCCACTAAAGTTAATAGTCGAGCTAAGGTGTTAACACCACGAGAGATCAAAATCATCTTTATTGTTTCCAAGAGACAAATTACGGTCCCACTGAATACAACAGGTGGGCTTTCAAGGAGACCAAATGTTTGCTACTAAGAAAATTTCATTTTTTTAACTTTATAGGCATGGTTTTCCAGTGTAAGCTAAAAAATTAAGTTAATTATCTGCTCCTCTGGACCAGCCAGAAATGTCATTTCCAGTGACATCAGAACCGTTGGAATTAGCAGATCTGACAGCTGCAGAGGGAACCTCGGCCGGGCTGGAACAACCGCAATCTGGATGAGAGGACGTTCCAATCCCTGGATTGTCGGGCATCGCCGTAACGGCGGCGCCATCTCCGAGGGCCGCGGGAGGCGAGCGGGCGGGCGCGGGGCAGGCGGTGCGGGAGCGAGCGGGGCCTCTCCTCGGGCTCGGCACGACGAGCCCTTGCGTGGCCTGTCGCGGGGGCACCGGAGGAGCCGCGCGGCCGCGCAGCGCCCGCTGCCCGGGCACGAGCCCTCACCCTGCTCCGCCGCGCCGGGCCTTCCGGGTGCCGCAGTCGGCCGCGAAAAGCGGTTTGAAAATGGCCTTGGTGCGCGCCGGAGTTCGGGGCAGCGCTGCGGCGCGGCGCGGGGGGCAGAGCCTGGCGGCCGCCCCAGCCTGCTTTGCTGCCGGAGCTCGCTCGGGCTGGACGCTCTCACTAAGTTCCTGTGCAGAAGCTTTAAGCTTCCTCTAAGCCTGGTTCATGTAACACATTAACAGCTCTAATCTAGGAACAGTCTTTCAGTTTCCTCTCTATATTTTATGCAGCTGGAAAAAAAACTTTCTCTTTTTCAAATAATGTTAAAATGGCAAGCGGCTTGTTACAGCAGGAGCTGCATGCTCTTTTCTGACTGCGCGGTGGTACTCTGGAAGCAGCGTTCTTAGCAAAATAGAGCTGTAGAAATTTTGAGCTCACTGAGGTTAGTGGCAAATTTTTCCATAGCTTTTAGTGGGGCTGGTATCTCATGTTCAGGATTCTGTTGCATTTGCATGCGATTTTTAAAGTGGCCTCAGATACAAGCTCTGAATCTGAGCAGCTCCAGCTTTGGAGGAAAACTTGTATCTGAATTTGACACTTTGAGTTCATGTCTGATGAAATTCCAAGAGGGGCATATATTTGAGAAGGAGAAATTAGAAGGAGAAAAAACTCACTCTGTGGGCAACACTGCTGCCACTGCTGCGTGTCCAAGTTTGGTTTTAAAAAAAAATTGATGCTCTCCACCATTATTAAGCGGCACACCTAATACACTAAGTGGGATGAGTGGGAATTGTGCCCACCTAACTGAGAGCAGAATTTTGCTTAAGGTGACCTTTAATATTTTATTATACCAAAGCACTAATAGAACAATTCGTTAGATCAAAAATTGTCTGCCTAAATATGGAATTCTTTCATCCATTTTGGACACTTATATTTTTCCTATTCTGCACAAACATGGAAGTCTCTCTCATTTGACAGGACTGGAAAACATTACGCTACAGGTTCACTACTTAATATATGCTCACTGGTTATTTTTACTTTACTTTACTTCTATAACTTCTGATTATCTGTTGTAATTGTGCCTAAGTTGATCAGGAAGGCAAAAACTAGCGATGGAGAGAAGGACAGAGAAACAGCTTGATTCAAATTGGATTTAAACCTTGTATTAGAATGTTGTTAAACTTCCTCAGAGGTTACTGCAGTGGGAACTTAAATTACTCCATCTGACCTCTAAAGTATCAATAATACTTCTCAATGCAGAATGTACCAGGAAATAACTTCAAATATTGTCCCGCCTATATGGAGAAGCAAGGGCTTGCCCCGAAAGTAGCTCCTGCACCTGCAGAGATGCTATTCATATATGTGCATGCCCTCCTCAGCATGGTGAACCGGAAAGCCAGGCAAGAGCATACATTAAATGAAATTATCAGTTACGGGGAGCGCTCACCTTCTATCGAGGTAAAATTCACCCGGAGTGAAATGCTCCATTCGTGTCCCACTCTAACCTTGCTCTGAGGACCTATAGATAATGTAGGACTTTGGGTGGGTTCTCTGCTTTCTGTGGATTTTTAGGTAAATAAGTAAGCACTGCTTTAGCTGTTCTGTCTTGATATAAAGGATTAAAGAAGTAGTCGCTCCTCAGTAGTAATCTAGAGTTGCTTTATTCTCAGAATGCTGATTTAACATACTGGCTACTGAGCACAACGGTTTTAGGTTGGAAAAATATTTAGGCGAAGTCCCAAATGTACCACTCCAAAATGGAGTATCCTGTGTCAAGGTATTTGTGGGTGTCTGGTGTCATGTATAGTAAGTTTTAATGTGCCTGCTGAATAGTAAACTGTGTGAAACTTGTGCCCATATCAAAATATCAGTGAAATGAGATCGTTAGCTGATTTGCCATGGAGAAAGCCAAGTCCTGGGGAGCCATGTGGTCTGTCACTCCACAAAGAAAGTTGCTGTTGAATTAAAGTGGAGATATACCACCTACTTTTGTGTATTTTCTCAAGCTACATTTAGCTTTAGGCAAGTTAGTTTGTGGGGGAGAGACTTCTGTGCTGAAGGAATTATTGGTGGCATGGATTTAGGAGGGGATATTTCTCTCCTCAAGCTGCTAATGAAACCGTTCTCCAGTATGGTGGCTAGGTGATGTCATTTACTGCGTCATATTTTTAAGCTTTGCTCTGAAACCATGAATACATGTTGCTGACTTCTATTTTAGGGAAAGTTCAAGCCTAATCTGTTGCCTTCATGCTCTGCAATTTTAAATAAAGTTCTGAGTTCAAGAGAAGGATCATAGTAATAGTGAGAAGCTGCATTTTTTTGGACAGATGTGAAACCACCCATGATCTGTAAAGCTCCCATCTGATAGCAGAGATTTTAGACCTTCTGGTTCTGTCCCAGCTGCAGTTTAGTTGTATGTATCCCTGCTAACTGGATACCCATGTGGGTTTAAGTGGATGTGTTATTTGTCAGATCTTTATTTCTAATGTTGACTGCCCTATAAAACAGCCCAAACTTTTAATATTGGAGATAAATTAATTTCACTCAGAGGAGCTATGGCATATTTGCATATTATACATGTCAATTTGGTTCTACAGCTTTTTAGGATCATTTCAAATTAAAGGGGACAGAGTAGTTTCCTGGGAACCAGGCATTGATATGAGATTTCTGTAGAAGTGAATTGTCTGGAAGCTGTCTATTACTGTCTCTGCTCTGGGGCTGCTCTGCTTGGGTAAGAAGCCAAATTACAGCTGGTGGTTGTGTCAGTGACTTCATCTCCACTGGGAGACTCTCTGCAAGGTCCCAGAGAGCTGCTACCATTTGGCAGAAGTCTAATTCTAGTGAGAAGGATGAAATACCAATGTAAAAGAGGTCAGCAGTAGTATTGATAACTTTTACCTATGTAGTCCAATACTTACTGAAATATGGAGAAATATGGAGACACACTGTACTGTGTGTCACAAGTTATCTGAGACATCCAGTAGTAAAACAAAAGTCATGTTCACATACTAATACAAAAGTATTTCTACGACTTTGTGTAGCAGCACCATAAACTGACTCTATCAAATTATAAAATTATAAAGAAGTCAAGTGGTGCTTTGTGCCACTGATGTGGAGGTCAGGAGATAGTGGTCAGAGAAGGAGCCGGGCCCCAGGCATCACCTTGGGGAAACTTCTGCCTCTGAGCATAGATACGGAGAGAAGCAGATTCTTCACTTGCCATTAAGGCTTGCTCTCCTCTGGGGAAGGATATTCCTTAGCGGATGTTGGTAGTTGTTTTACGAAAGAGTAACCCTGCATTCCTGCTCTCAGAGCTCCTGAAAGGGCCCTGCCCTACGTGGGGACCCATAGCTGCATGGGGCAGAACTGAGGAGGTGCTGGACTGAGATAGATGGTCCCTTTATTTTCTCACACCAACTGCAAAATCACCAATAAATCTCTCAGCTCTGGGTGCTTTCCTGTAATTGCTCCCCATGCTCTCTGTTCTCAAACTGGAGTATTAATACAGCCTCCACTACAATGCTATAATATGAGAAGGGACGTGATCGGGAGCAGTTGTTAACCCACTCTGAGCAGCTACCGTGCTTACGTATAAAAGCTTGCATGAAGGGCTGCTGGGCTGGAGGAGGACCTGTTGGATTGGGAAGGAAATAGCCCTTGCTCTCACACTGACTGCTCTTGTGGGCGGCACATGGAGGCCGTTCATGTAAGGAGCTGGAGTGCTTTACAGAACAGGACAGCCATCCCATCTACTCATGCTTTTAGCTTATGCTCCACTTACTTAACCAAAGAGTCTGTAAAAACAAACCAACCAACCAACCAACTTCCCTCATAGAGTATTGCTTCTTAATGAATAGCCCCTCTTGTTATGGGACAGGTGAGTGCTCTTAACATTTTCTCTCGTTCGGCTTTATTAGGTGCTATCTCCCATGGCTATCTGTAAAGCCAATTAGTGGAGAAAATAACAGCCATATTAATCTCTTAGAGCAGTGCAAGAAAAAGAGTCATAATATCATAGGGAAATTGTTCTAAGTGTGAAAAATTACCCACTTCGTCTATTTCATTTTTCTCAAACTCTAAAATTAATGACTTTCTGAAAAAAAGATATATTTATCTCTGTATAAAGGGAGAGATTTGATGAATGCTAAAGAGAAACCAATAGAGCTTTAATAAAAATGTGTATGTCTATAATCCTATGAAATCTTATGAATCCTATTCCAGCATGTTAAACCACTGATTTGTATCTCTGTCAAATATAATTACAGGCAAACATTAGCTGTGCTATAATATCTATTAATCAAGATTATAATAAGGATTTTAAGATGCTGTTTGCTTACGTTGAAAACTTTGAAGAAGTGCCACAGCTCCCAAGCTCTCCAGGCTTGATTTCCAGCATAGGCACAAGCCTTACAGGTGCTTCTGTGTAGGAAGCTCCTCTCTGCTGAGGAGGTGACTGTGGCTGAGATGAAATTCAGCCTATATTGCCTTGTGTATTTGGGGATGGGAATGGGAAAAATGGGCTCTAGCTCAACAGATGCAGCCATTCCAACTAAGAGTGGTGGTCAGTGAAGCTTCCCAGTTTACAGACTTAGGTGACAGCAGAGGGTTCGTACCTTTTAAGTTAGTCCCATTTAGTGGCATTAAGTCCTTGCTTAAAAAAATCCCCAAAAATCTGAAGAACATCTTAGCTCAGTTGTGTGCTTCTCTGAGAAGCATGGGAGGTAAGGAATTATGTGCCAATTGATCTAAATGATATATTGGAGCATTTCCGATCCTTCCGACCTCTGTGAAGTGCCACGTGAACAAAATGGGGTTTAGAAAGAAAGGGCAATTGATGGGCTTTTGCTGTTGACAAAGGACAAAGAATAGATGAAAGTAGGCTCAGCAATATGATCGTGAAGCTCAGTACACTGCCAAAATAGTTGATTTAATATTTCAACATATTCAGGTTTTATGGCTCTCAAAAGAGTAAGCTTAAATGATTACTTATATTTTTCTCTCCTCTGATTCCCCCCTGCCAATCTTCTCTGATGCTCCTAAGTTTGGTAAATCTGGATTATTTCCTTTGTCTGCTTTCTCTCCTTCCCTTTCTCCCTTTGTTTCTCCTGTTTTTTCTTCTTATTTGTTCTCCAGGCGTATTTTCCTCAACTTCTCCTAGCTCTAGTCATAACAAGCTGAACATGGCATGAATGTTCCCAGCCTCATTTTAACTAAATTAACTACACTTACAACCTTGGTGTCAGAGCTCTGAACAATGAAAGCTTGCCACCGAACACATGAAACAAAAATGAAATTAGCCAGCAGTAGGAAACTACAAACAGCTGAGGCATTCAATTGTTAGCCACTTGAAGGATTAACTTCTAAATCATGTAGAGCTCCCTTGGTAGTTTAGCTAGTTGGGCACTCAAGGGTATATAAAAACACACTTTAAAGTAGAAATGTATTTCTTCACCTATAAAACAGAGATTTACTGGCAGGTTGTGATATTATTAATACTGGATTTTCCTGCCATCGTCTGTAGTACTTAATCACACTTTCTTTTACTTTCTACGTACACCTTTCTGTGGGGCTCCAAAGGAGAGACAGTGTATATGGACTTGGTGTTCAGAGACAGATGACACTATTACCCAGAAATATATTTTAACAGCTTATATTCTAACAGCTGCCTACTGTATGCCAATTCTCATATGTGAATAACTTCCTCCTATTGATATTTAAGACCAGGAAGTCTTTAATATACCTAGTGGATAAAGATTTGTATCGGGTTGTTATTGTACTAATAATTACGGAGAATTCTTCTTATATTCTCACTCTGCTGAAAACTAAAATGTGTCAGTGAAACAGGTTTATAGTGAGTGCTTGTAAAAGTTTTCTTTCGTTAATATGTTGCAAAGAGTCATTAGAGGCCTAATGAGCACTACAGTAAAGGGAGCTCCAGCAGTTACGGTCATATATTTATTTAAATTCAATCTTTTCAATATCATGGAGGAACACTCCCATGAACCTGCAGAGCTTCTGAGGGAAAAAAAATCCACAGCTCTTTCTTTAATGCTTCGTTCGAACAAGACCCTAAAGTCCCTATACAAGTGTTTATTCAATCAAAATCCTTCAGATTGGACAATTAAGATTGATGAATTTTATGGGAGTCCTTTTCTTTTTGAATGAGTAGCACTAAGCAGAGGTGACTTCCTTTCCTAGCACAGACTTGATAATGAAGCTACTGAATTTACTGTTCATGTAAATATATATTTATACAGAGGGACTTTTGCAGTAGAATTCCAAAGCACAAAGCTCACTGCAGGGGCGGGGGCGGAGGGGGAAGGGGGCAACCAAAAAAAAAAAAAAACAAAACAAAACCACAACGCTGAAATAAAGGGGAAAAATTTAGAATCACAAAGAAAACCTAAACAAATAAAGTGCAAACAGAGAGTGACAAGCGCACTCAGCCCCTGGATTGGTTATGGATGAGACGACAAGTATATGATGAAATTAATGACCCTCTGTCAACTTTTTAGATCTCACTTTTAAAGGGAATGGACCAAAAATCAATAGCCCCCAAACCACTAGTACTCCAGTGAACCAGTTTATCATTTATCTTACTGCTGGCACTCTTATAGAAAGTGCAGCCAAGCACAGCATAGGACTTTCATTGGTAGTCATCATTACATGCAGTGTTTGAGTGCTCCAGCTAAAGGTCAAAGGTGTGCAGTACAGCTCCTCTGAGAAGCACCTATGTGAAATTACCAATATCTGTGTAGGGCTTATCCATGCTCCATGCTTGCGCTTTCTCGCACGCATTTCCCTTTTCTGTGCTTTACCTGTTGGCTAAAGCTGAAGCAGAGCTGTGAAACTGTAGCACTGCAGCGGTGGTTGTACGCAGAGAGTTAAGCCTGAGCTGACGTTTCTGTTATCTGCTCCGATTCTCAAAATGCTAGGTCTCAGCTATTTCCAGGGGCACCAAGCTGAAATCACTGGCACATGACCTCTAAGGCATACGAACCTCTAGTGAAGACTGTTCTCTTCTCTCCACCTTCACAAAATATCTTAGAATACTGTTTAACATCTGGTTTTTAGATGCTTATTTTAAGTACAAGGCAGATATAGCTGAATTCAAAGTGTATGTATCATATATGGCTTTACAGTAGCTAATTCTAAATGTTACCCTGCTTCGTTAGCCAGAGGGCCAACAAGTTCAGTTAATAATAGAAGAAGGAGAAAAAGCATGTGTCGGAAAAGTATTAAGAATACCATTTGTCATTTGTGATATGCCAGTTACTGTTTCTCTATGACAACAGCATGGAGCATCTGTACGGTGAGATGGGGGCGTATTGCGCCCATTGCTCCCCACACCTAGAAAAACACAGTTGCCTTGAAATGTGCACGTTCGAAAGGGATAAACACGGACAAAGGAGGGCAATAAACATTATCCCCTTGCGCAGATGGGAAACTGAGGCATCAAGCAAATAAGGAGGCAATTTTTAACCCCCCCCAAGTGAGTTAGAAACCTTTTATTCCCCCGGGAAAGCTGGAGCAAAGTTGAGAAGTGAATCCAGACTTCCTGATTCCTCCTCCAGTGCGTTAACCACAGGAGCAGCCTTTCCCTCCAGGCTGCCTGCTGTTTGAAGCGCAGATCTCTGCAGAACGGGTTCACGGCCGCAGCCTTTCAAGGCACATATACTGCAGTTTCGCTCTTCCTCTGTGTTTTGTATGAGACTTTATAACCAATCCCCTCTGTGCGCTGTGGCTACTGAGGATTTCCTTCCAGGCTCCTCTGAATACCCTCGCGCTCACCCACACCTGTACGCAGCTGCTGTTTCGGCTGAGCCCTGGTGCTTGCTGTTGTGTCTTCATGGATGCACGTGTCAGGACTGAGACAGGCTTGTGCAAGCAGAGCTGTTAACTATGTGCATGCTCATGGATGTGTGTGCACAGACCTCCTCGAACCTCTGCTGAATTCAGTGTCCCAAAATTCTGCCTTTTAAGAGCCTGAGGCACTTTAAAAATGTTGACACAGCCAAGAGACAATAAAATACTTCCTGCCACAGGGCAGTGGAAATGATGGCAGCTGCCCTCACCCCTGCCATCAACAAAGTATTTTAATGCTCTCTTATACTGGTGAAGTTTTTTCCAGAGATCTGCCAGTCTGTTTGCATGGGCAGGACATCCAAGTGAGGGGAAGCTGCGGAGCCATGTGGCCACACTTCCATCACTTAACATGGGACAACAGGCTGCTGGTGGTTGAGTGAAGATGAAATGAAAGTCCCCCAAAATGATTCTCGCCCCTTTCGGTTTGCTGCTTGATGTATGGATTGGTGTATGGATGGGTGTATGGATTTGGCACCTGGATTTGCCAGGTGTGCCAGAGGCAGATAGAGGTTTTGGAGAGTTTTGGAAGAAAGGCAGTGAATAAATACAAGATTTTATCTTGGCAGAAAAGAAAAAAGACATTTTGCTGTAGTCAAGTCATCTGATGGTAAAAATTTCCTACTGAACATTCGTGTCTTTAACTCCAAAATGATATTTGCAGGCTGAGGAATTGATTGCAATGGGGAATAATGTTAAAATAAAAAACTAAGCTCCAGACAACAAAGACATTTATGGAAAAAATACCTCTAGATGTAATGTAATATGTTCCCTGAGAATCCTGGTACTAATACCAGGGCTCAGTGGAGCTCACAAGCTCCGTCTCACCAGAAGTGCTGCTGGAGATGGAGTGAGGAGGAGTTGGTGTGGCTACCTGGGCTTGGGGGTGCCAAGCACTAGATCCAACATGGCCTGAAGTGCTGCTGAGCTTCTCAGGTGAGGTGTTGTTACAGAGAAGGTCGGTTGTGTGGTACTGCACTTTGGCTCTACTGTGTGCGCACAGAGATGGAGCATGTATTAACTGCGGAGAGGAGAAAAAACCTTCGATGCTGGACAGGGCCCAGAAAAGCTCCCGTTCTGAATGTAGGAGCTGAAATGTGAAGCAGAGCATCAGCACAATTCATACACCAGGGCAGTGGATGACCAGAGATTTGAAGGTGGTGGAGCAAAAGAGTGAAGACTTTCACTTGTTTTGTTCCCTAAATTAATTTTGTTTGTGGATGAATGTTGGACAGCTCGCTAAAGGAAGTGGGTTTGAATACACAGGTCACTGGGATTTAATGCAACTTCCACTGACGTCAGTGGAAAAACTCTCATAGACGTGAAAGTGGAGCCTGGATCAGTTATGGGCCTGCCTGAGCTGCAAAGTCAGTAGATAAAATTAAAAATGCCATCAGTGGCTATGAACAAACAAGCAATCTCTTCAATACTCAGTCAACATTTTTTTCCCAGCATATTAAACCCATATTTTATCCGTAAGGGTGAATAGAGACAATTACTTCAGTCACACCTATCATATCCTGTTTGCTTGTACAATAACTGCCTGATACTAGACCTGCGAGCTTACATTATGTGTTCCTTTCAAACAGAAAAGGCAAGTTGCTTCAAGTAGAACAATTCTGGTACTAATTGCAACCATTTGAAGTTTACCACTCTAGGCTGGTTTCCCTGAATGAACACGCTAATCTGTTAAGGCTTGTAATACGTTAAGACATTTAATACATTTACTAAATATTTTCTTTTTTCTTTTTGTTCTTTGTTTTACAACTAGACTAGAGACTTTTTGGTGGAAGAAACTCTGAAAGTTTTGTTTACTTTGACATTAAATCATTCCATATTCAGTCTGGCAATGGTTTAGCTCCAGGGGATACTTGATAAAACAGGGGAAGAAGGGGATGATCCTTGATACAAATCTGTTCCTGGTTTCCGGCACAAGTGCCTTAACCAGTTTGCTACTGCATCCCTTCTTGTAGAAGCATAGGCAACCACCAGCTTGTATCTGATACTACATGCATCTAAATCTCAAAGCCTCTATGATCTAGGCAGTTCATCAAAAAGAAGTAATTTTTCCCTTTCCTGTATCTCTGAACAGTACCAGCATCAAACCATTTTGTTTACTGATTTGTGCTTTTGTGATTCATGTTTCTTACTCTAAAGTGAACGTTAAAATCTGGATCAAGACCATGCAAACCCTTACAAGTCAATTTAATGAGCAAAACTTGCAGCTGCTCTTTGGAACAGATTTCAGAGCACATATTTTACTGGTGCGGGCCAACTCTCTTCCCCTCGCTGCGAGCGCTCGCTTGGGCATTGCTCCCCGGTGCGGCTCGCGGGTCGCTGTCTGGTCGGGAACGAACATTGCCCTCCTCGCACGCTCCCTCTCTACAAAGGGCTCCTTGAGCTGCTACCTGTGTAGAGATTGCACAGGATTTATAATTAATTAGCATCTGCGTGTCTAAAATGCACAGAGCTTTTAGGAAAAGGCTTCACATATCTTAAATCAGAAGGGACAGAGCTATTTTTGTACATATTAACTAGGATTCTTTCTCTTTAAAACTGACTATTGGACATGTTGTGTGTATTATAACTTAAAAGCTTCAGTGGAGCTGCATTTTTGAGAGTTGTATTCATTCTGGAACCGTACCACAATTCATCATATTAAACTTCATTTGTTGGAAGCCGTACACTGGAATATGGGCTTGGTCTCTAAGGAAGTGCTTCATTTCTGTATTCCTTACCAATAACAGCACACGCCACTGTCTTTTTATTACTCTGTGGCTAGCACCATTCATACAGTGCATTTCTACATCAGGGCTGGAGAGACCCCCGTCCTGTTGAAAAATTTAGACTGCTACAGCAGTAATCAGAAATACCAATAAAGTGTCCCTGGTTCTAGGTGGTGATGTGGGATGGAGGGAGAGAAAGATATAAAAATGAATCATGATGTGAGACAGTATTGCTCTGGCAACTGCTTCAAAACCTGAGTGCAGTAAGACTGTATAAAGGCTTCAGAATATTTGTATGATCCTAAAGAGACCTGCAAAGACATTGCAAACTCATCAGGCAGCCAGTGCTGCAAGGAGGAGGAGAAATGCTGTTTTGAGTCATTCATCCCCAAACAGCAGATGTGCCTTAACCTAGAAATAGGTAATATGGCTTTCAGCTGAGGTGAGCTGCTTTGGATAAACCTGGTTTAAAAAACAACCATACGTTTAATGCAGGAAGCTGTCGAAGGTGTAAAGAATGGCTAAGTGAGTGGGACACTATTAATCTTGGTTTGTTTCAGCACTACATCTTTAGCTGTTGAAGAAAAAAAAAAAAGCCTTGCTCCTAGCTCATAACCTGAGTGTTAAAACTGATGTCCTCCCCATTAGGGCCTGTAAACTCATTAGCACATGGCAATTTATCCTCTTTTATTTCTTCTCAATTATCCTATCATCCATTGTATCTGGATCTGATTACCCTTTCCCAGAGTCAAACATTATCTTGTAAATCATTTGCTTTAAGTCTAAGCCTGCCATTGCATTGCCCAGGATTTGCTTAGGCAGGTAATAAATCAATTAGCATTAAACTTGTGGCGTCATCAATTTTCTTTCCTTGCAACTGAAAAAAGGAGTACCTGAACTTTGCAAAGCCATATCAAATTTCCTTACACTGTCCACACTGAGATTTCCCTTCCCTTCCTTTCCCCCATATCCCAAACCAGTATCAATTTATTATGTACTGAGCTGGAGATGAAAATAGTCAGGAAAGCTGCAGAGGACCCAGACTTAAAGCCCAGTAAAGCCTATGGAAAGTGGCCTTTTGACTTGGTGACCTTTGGATCAAGGCCTGTGTGAGGCCCATGTAACCCTGCAGACTCCCAGGCCTGATGGGGACTTACGGCTTCTGCCACTGAATAAATGTTAAAAACTAAAAAGTGATTACTGTCTATCAAGACAAGGCTGTAACCTCCTGTATGTGAAAATAATGTGATATTACTACTCTTTAAATGTGGAGAGGATCTGCTGGTCCTCTGCCAGCCCCGCATTGCCCCAGGGCCGCATAAGCTGGTTATCTCAGCATTTCCTTCAGGCACAGGCAACCCCCACGCTGATATAAGAGCAGTGTTGAACTCCTGTTCCACCTCCTTCTTGAGGCTGAACCAGCTGATGTGGTTGGGGTGTCCCTGCCCAAAGAGGTGCTTTGGGACAAATACAAATCAGATAGCAAGCAGCACAACTGGCTTTAATTCACTCTTACACACTCCTCCTCCTGACTTGCTGCAACTACTTTTTGGCGGATCCCCAGGATCTGATCACACAGTTGCAACATTTATTAGATGTAGCCTGGGCAACTGATGCAAAGAGGAACATTTCTTACCCCCTTTTGGTGTAACCTTCTAGAGCAACTGCTGAATGCACATTCTTGTGCTCAGATTTTAAGGTATGCAGCCCCTGGAGTATTATGTCCCTTCTTTCCATTTTAAGCCTTCAAAACATAAAATTTAGCAATATTGATTTGCCATGCTCCAAGCATAAAGTAACTGAATGTGAAGTCTGTAGATAGACCAATTCAGTGGAGTACCTGAGATTACAGTCATTTAGTTGTCTCATTTAGAAAGTTTGCTGTGTAGTAAGAGATTTGCCATTTGGGAAAGGATCTGTACTTTGCATATGGGAAATCTTGCTCTGGAGTACAGCAAATCCAAATGGAAGAAACTTTTAAAGTGGGACTGAAGTTTGTCAATAAGAATCTGGCACTGCTTTATCTGCAAACCTCTAATGCTTATGTGTGGGTTACTTGCAGTCACTTTTTCCATAGGAGAGGACTTCTGCTCTGTATTCACTTTCATGATGGAATTGTAACCAAAGACATGACGAAGGTTTCATCCTACCTCTTGCCATTTTGTTTCCCTCCTCCTTTAAAGAAAAAGATTGTTGTATAGCCTTAAGTTTTGTATTGTGTTTATTTCTTTTTCTCTCTCCACTTGGAAAATCATACTGCTGAAGTCATGATTTACACTATCCAGGACTTGGACCAAGAAAAGGGTAGGTAATTTATTAAGAAGATCTAAAGAGTTGACTTGTAATCCTTAAAAAAGTGGACTTGTTCAAAGTGGACTTGTTCACACATGAACTCATGTATTGGGGCTTCAACCTGAGTGCTACCTCATGTGGAATACATATTATTTCATAATAGCTATCTGCAACTGCCATCTGAAGTTGTTGCATCTTCCTTTGAAGTAACTGGCATTAGCCACTGTCAGATATTGTACAAAGTCATCTGCTGCTCTAATCTAGTGCAGCAGAGCTCATCTTCTATCATTACCGGTTGATTTACACATGCACGGGTGTAGAGATCGTTGATGATGAACCCAGGCTTTATTAAGTGTTTCTGTGGTGTCTGTCTTTGAGTCAGCGTTTCCACTCAAGAAAGTTCTTCTCTTTATTTAGTTTCTAGGTGTAACTAGCTATTGCTGTGCCTTATATTTTGGTAGTTCCATGTTTGTTTCCATGACTTCTTGTAAAAAATGTGTAGTAGGAAATAAGAAATACATACATAAAGGTGAAATGTAAGTCATTTATTCTGAAGGGAACTCATTAAAAGTACCTAGTTGTCAGCAGTAGGATTTGCATTTGTTTCTGTGGACCTTACAGGGATTCCTGTAAGTTCAAGGTGTTGATTCAAGCTCATGCCAGTAGCTAACGTGCAGGTGCAAGTTTTGGAGGAAAGGCATAAGGAGTTTGCACCCCCTTCCCTTCCCTGCTCCCCCCATCACCGTTGCCTGCGGAAGGTGCCTGCATCTCCTGACTCCATTTGGATGTATGTCTGCCATTCCTCTTCTGGAATAACAGAAACTTCTCTCTGCATTTAACAATGTATAAATGGACTTGTGAAAATGCTGCAATTTCTGTAAATGTTTTATGCTTCAAAAGTGTTTTCTTAAGCTACGTGTTACACAATTTTTGTGTTCCAGGGGCAAACATGTCCTTGTTCTGATCAATTGGCCGGTAATCCCCAAGTCATATGTGGAGCTGTATGTATGTATAGGCATCTTGAGCTAAAGAGCAGGAAGTGCTTGTATACTTGTCTAAGACAGATGTTATTGTAATTTATCGATATTTTATTTCGTTACTAGAGAAACTGAGGTGATCAGTAATGAAATGGCAAGGTCACACAGAAGACTCCGTGGCAGAGATAAAAACAAGCCCCCATGCTCAGTCTTGGGGTATAACTCCAAGACTATCTGTTTACATCTCACTCAATTTACATCCTCCCAGTATGAAGTAAATGAGTCAAAAGTTAGGATTTGAAATAGGAACTCATTGAAAGTTTTCATTAAAATCCCCAGGGATGGGATGTCAGATAGAAGCCATTTCCTGGGACTCTTAAAGGTCGTTTGTTGAACAGTTTCTTCTAAGCAGATATGACAAATTATTCCCTTGGCACGATGAACGATACACAAACCCTTTAATTATAATATAGCACTCAATATCTTTAGACATTTCAACATTTCCTATGTATCCTACACATTTCATTACAAGGAAAGGTTGAACAGAATTAAAAGGGTGACGTTACCCAAAGATTGATAGTTTACCTGTCCAAAAGGGAAGGCTGCAGTACAAGCGAACACAAAGGAAAGAAGGATCCAAAACAAGTTTTGATTGCAAAGGAGACTCGGAAAAGAGAGTTTTTATTATCCATAGCTTTTAGCCTTATTTACCATCAGGCTATCTTGCCACAAGCATGCTTTTTAGTTCTGACAGCTCTGAATTATGACCATTGTGGGATCCTATCTCATTAACTGAAATGGGAGAATAAAACATCAAACAATCATAAAAATAATTTGGCACTGTGAAACCACTTAGGACCAGCTGTCAAACAGGTTGGAAGATAAAGTTCTAAATAAAAAGAATAGAGAGAGCTGCAATGTCCTGCCATATGCTTCCTCTGCATTATAGACTCCTTAATAATATGAAGTGCCTGTGTTTATGCAGAATAGGCCAGACACTCCATATATGATATTGATTATGCCTTAACCCCAATTTAGTAAAGACATACTCCTCCCTTTCCTAATCAGATATTGCAGAAGCAGTTTTCTGAAAATGCCCCTAATGCCAAGATATATTTTATCTCCGATGGCTGTGGCAGGAGATAGGGCTTTGTCTTGCCTGTTGTCATGGCTTGGAGCCCAGTTTTAGGACAGCAAGGCCCCTGTGGGGCTCTTCTCCAGCAGTTTTCATCCAGCAATTCAAAAACATACATCTTTATCAAGCTGTTGTTGTCAGACAACATTAGATAATTAATAGGCCATTTGTCAGCCTGCACAAAACATGTTAAAATCCCAAACACAATCAGGATAAATATAGTTGCCTGCTCTCTGAAGGCTTTTTGTTCTGACATGCAGGCATTGCAGGCAGATATTTACTATTAAACAAGACTCATTATTAATCACATCTAATGTTAATTAATTAACCGCCTCTGTGCATTGAGGGCTGTCTGTGACTTTCAATTGTTTTAAGGAGCTAATTGGTAACTTAGCAGTTTGCATGTTGTTCCTTGTTCAGATCAGGTCAGCTTTTTCAACTTAACAGAAGAACAGTGCTTATTAAAAAAAAAAAAAAAATTTTAGCAGCATAAATTATTATTGAAATAAGCCCTCATTTGGACTTTTTAGGGAAGACATAACTGGTTCAGATCCAGCTTTAATGTTGTTGGCATTGCTGAGTTAGAGCAGGTGCATAGATATAAAGTTCTCTGAAGCTTTCTGGTGTTTGGGCTATACGGGATAAAAATGATACGATATCGTGCTCCCATAGTCACAGCAGAACCGCTGGCAGATGCTGAGCACCTGGAGGCACCACAGCAGCCATCTCTAGTTATCTGGCCTTCGAAGAGAAGGCCACTGAGGACCAGCAATTACTGAAATTGCCTTTGAAAACAGTGACGCCTGTATGGTTTGGTCCTAACTCTCCTTAGCTCTACACTTTGTGTCATCATTAGCAGTGGAGAATGAGTGTCATTCGTATTGGTAAAATGCCACCAAGTCTGGTTTGCATCCTGTTTGCCTTGATATATTTGACTTCTCAAGAAAAGGAGCTATTGAGAAGCAGACCCTTTCCATTTAAAGATGCCCTTCTTCTAGAAACTACTTATTTCATGTAAAAAGAGAAGGGAGGCAAGACTTGCCAACACAGGTTAGATCAGAAATCCATATGGACGCCAACAAGACAGCACAACATTTCTGCAGTCACTTTGCCTGCAAAATTCCTAGCGAACCAGATGGGACGACCATGGGCACCAGCCTTGTATGGTTTGGCCTAAGAGCTTCTGCAGGCTGCCAGGCTTTAGATGTGTTTTGATAGTGCTGCATACAAGTGTTTTTTTCTTTCTATTATGTTTTCCTTTGCGTGTCCGCTGCATTATAGGTGCTGAACGTGCCTTGTACGCTGTGATGGTTGGTTGCAGTGGGTGTTGTGGTGACGAAGCGTGCATTTAAGAAGAATTAGCTTGCATTTCTACAAAAAGCCATTTTGTAGAAACTGGGCCGGGGGGGGGGGGGGTGGAGGTGGTGGATTGTTCACCTGATTCTATAAATTCTGTTCCTGCAAAACTTCCATGAAAATCAGCAGGAAATCTGCATACAGAGAGCTTACAGCATTAATCTCTAACATAGCTTGTGAAAATTGTCTTTCCTTTATGCTCCCATTATATAACTTGGTGGCGTAAGACTCTCGGTTATAGAAAAAGTGAATCCTTTAAAATAGTGATTAATATCATCACCCACTAAATAAAAACATGATTGCCTTTGCCAAATATTTCGTATTCAGACTATCTGTCTGTCTAACTGTGCTCTTGCACTCTCTCCTCTTTGCTGTGTCAATATTTGCATTACCAACCCCTATTTTGGAGGGTTTCTAACTTGATCTTGCATTTATTTTGGCGAAGAATGTGGAACACAACTTCTTACTCTGAGAGAGAATTTGTTTTAAGAAATAATGATGATGGGTTGTGACTTGAGGAGGGGCTGGAGCCCGTGGGGCGGCGGGGAAGCCCTGCCCTCCCCGGCTCAGGGCAGCACTGCCTTGCGGCCGAACCGCCCGCGCGGGCTGGAGCAGGAGCCGGCGGGGGGGAGACGGCCGGGGCCGGCGGAGCGGCGTTCGGCCAGCGCCGCCGAGGGGTGCAGCGGGTCTCTCCTGGCGGGGGGGGGCAAAAGCACAGTCTGCCTCTTTTGCTGGGGGTTTCAACCCTTCTCACAACGGGACGGGGCCTCGTACAGGGCCAGCCTCTGTCACGTCTTACTTAGGGCTGCTTACGAGCGATTCCTGCTGAAACTGCCTTTTTGCCTGGATCTGGTTGAGAATTTCAGCACAGCTCAAGTCTGCAAAGCTTCCAATTAGGAAATCCTCAAATAATGAGTCAAATGGACTTTTGGGGGTTGTGGATGGAAATACAGTTCCTGGACACTGTTGAGGTTGTGGTTCCAGTTTTGTATCTCAGCCATTTATTTGCAGGTCCATCCAAAAACCTGTCGCGTACCAGTGCCAGCATACGTGCTCCTACATGTGCACGCATGTGTGCAGTCCTGAGTATATATGTACCTATACATAGCTATGTCACAGCCTTGTGTTTATAAATATAATGTGTGTGTATCAAGAGTTTCTTTGCACAGATATACCTAGAGTGAATAGCTCGCATACAGGGGAATTGCAGAGCTTAGGTTGTTTTAGTCCTGCTGAAATGCTGATCCTGAATTATATGAAAGAATGCAAAATGTCCTTTAGCTAGCAGACTGGTGTTGGGATTAAACTTAAGTCACTGTTAGCATTACTGAAGAAGCCCCATTGGCTTAAACAGTGTGTGTTGTATGCCGTTGCAGTATATTCCCTCATAATAAGCCTGGCAATACGCTTCAATTAAACATATGTCACAGGCTCTTATCCTGAGAGCATGAAGCTGTTGTCACTTGGTTTTCATCTGTCACCACAGCTCCGAGGCCGCGTTGCACGCCCGCTCCTTTAGGGCGCGTTTATGCAGGCCTGAATTCAAGGAGACGCTGCGGTGGTCCCTGCCGCCGCCCCGGTGCCGTGTCCGCGTAGGGCTCGCAGCGCTCCGGGCGCGGGAGAAAATGAACGCTTCCTCCAGAAAGCCTCCTCCGCGCCCCGTCGCCTTGCCAGGCCTGGAGCCCCTTTTCGCCTGTCTCTCTTCGCCCTGAAGCTTGCTGTTGGATGGAGGGGGGGAGGACGGTTTCCCAGGACGTAGTTTCAGAGCTGAGCGCTTCCCCGGGCTGGGAGCTGCCGGTGGGATCGCTCAGGTGGGCCTGCAGGCTGTGGGGTGCAGCACGGCACCCAGAGCTCCCCGATGGCTCTCCGTGTGGGCTGCCGGCCTCTGGCAGAGACAGGCCCCTTTCTCTTACAAGCCTTAGTTTCGTTTTCTTCTTAGTGGTCTGTGTTTGAAAGTATAATGCCCTGCGTATTTCCAACACGTCTTCAAAGGATGCAGCCTTAAGTGGTAAGTAGGTTTAGGCTGATGTTTCAAGCAAGGCTTGTAATTCAAAAACAATGTTTGTATTGGCTGCGGACTAGCAAATACACAATCAAGAAACAAACCAGGAACTTCTCCTTTCAGGCTGTCATGCTGTTTTAGGAGGAAGGGATATTTTATTCCCCAGATATAAGAAGGAGCTTCCCTCATCCAAACTGTGAGTTGTGAAACTCATTTTTCAGGCGGAGAAATGCACTAAAACCATGGAAATACCGTTAAAACGTAACATTGAGCCAGTCCTCCTCTGAGCAGATTTCCAAGGAAGGCGGCGAAAGGCCCTGCGCTGGCTCCCGGGGATGCAGGAGTCCGGCGTGAGCCCCCACCTTTGCTCCTCTGCCGTACTGAAGGCCTGGGGCCGTTCAAAGCCCGAGTTACACCTGCACAACTAAAAGCACAGGAGAGGCCCTTAGCCCAAGACACAGTTTCACAGACTCCTGTAGCGATTACCTAAAGGTATCGAACATTGACCAGTAAGGTCACAGGCAGGATTTTGATACGGGCTTCTGAACAAGCTCGTCTGCAGTTGGGCTGTATGAAATTTAAGGCTACCTCCATTCTAAAAATATGAAGCCATTTCAAAACAAGAAATACTTCTAAATAAAAATTGTATACCATTGATTGATTATCTTATTTTAATCCATAGTAAAGCTTTAAGTCTTTAGGTGTGGCTCTTTAGTTCTAACATCTCATAAATTACAGCTATAATGAAGCAGTCATTTATCCAGGGCTGATGATAAATGGCTTGCCCTAGGAGGAACTAAAGAATAGGCAAGTAGATCATTTTCATATTTGGTGAAAACAATATTAAGTACCCAGACCTCAGTGATTGCCCTAATAAATGAATAATCTGAGGTGAGGGGCTTGGCAGTCAGTGTAAAAAATAACCTGAGCTTTCCCTGCCATTTGTCAGGCTTTGCTATGACAGCCTGCATTCTGGGTAAATGAGCAATCAGCAAGAACTATGTTGTGGCTGGGATGGGTTTGAGAAATTCATCATATGCATTGCTCGGTACCTTTACCACCTTGAGGCTTAGCGGCTGCAGTGCATGACTGCAAGCGAGCACAGTTCTTATTTACCGTCCTATGCTTCATTTGCACTGGATCCCTCCCTTTCTTTTTTTAAACTTCTTATGAAAATGAACCTCCGTTAGTATTGTTTCCCAGACTTACTTTCACTCGTGCGTTTTTTTCCAGCCTGCTCCATGTGAGTGCTAAGGCACTAGGATATGGAAGGAATTTTGAGGATAGCCTGCCCTGTGTAGCAGAGATGGCAATTTAAATTTAATGAACAAAGTCAGCAACACCCATATGTTTGTACCTACAGCGTGGGTAGGTACAAACCCTGCGGGAATTACGAGGAAACACAATAAAGCGCTCCTTCAAATATTTTAAAAGTGCAGTTGGCAATTATGCTGTTACCTCTTAATGAGCCATAAAACATCCAGTAGAGAGCGGGGATCACAGCAAAGCATGTTAGGAGGTATCTCGGCAGCGTATAAACGTATCTGCTACGTGTGCGCCCCGTTGGACGCAGTGCCGGGATGTGCGATGCGGTCTGGTGCGTAACGGCTCGAGGGGTTGTGGCAATATTCAACCTTCCTGCTAAAAAGTGTTCAAATTGCTGCTCTCTGCTGCCGAGTGACTGCTTAGCACTTTGTCCAGCAGCTCTTCTTGGATCATTTTAGCTGCCGCTTAGAGGAAGAGAAGACAGGAAAGCCTGAAACTCCTGATTTTATATCTCCTACCTAATCATTGAATTGAAATGGAACCAGGCATCGGCCTGCGCAGGCAAGGCTCTCGCAGGGCTAAGGGCTGTGAAGGCGGGTGGCTGTGGAGAGGTGCTCACTGGGCCCAGTTAACACGCTCCGGGGGCCCAGCGAGGCCGAGCGGGCCCCGCTCTTGCCCTGGAGCGGCTCCACACGCTCAGACCTAGCGGGGCTCGCGCGTGCCGTCGTGAGCGGAGGAGCGGGCTGGCGGTGCTCGGGCTGCACCCGGGGCAAGGCCGTGTCATGCAGTGGCCTCTTCTGGAAGTGTTGAAGTGGGCACAGATGTTGAAATCCCATCCCTGGATTTCTCTGAGGCTTCTAAGCTGTGACTGCAATGGGTAGGAATTTCCCTCTTCCTGAACAGATATGGCTTACCAGGGAAAGCAGTCAGGCAAAGACGCAAGCAATGAAGCATACCTTTTCCTAGGCATGGGTTTGTGATACAAAAGTTGCACTGGTATCATACCTGCCTCTTCATGGGATGGATATTACATGCAGTTTGTTTTTCTGTTGATTTTCTTAAGCATTTTGGAGGAAGAAGTGATGCAGGAACATTAAAAAAATTGCTTTTTAATACCTGGACTGCAAAAATGTACAAGCCAAGCTATGCTGTTTATCGGTGGCAGCAGAGGCCATCCAGATAAGGCATTTAGCTGAATTCTCACCTAATGCTGCAAGGTTTTCTATTCCTAAGGTCTTTTTCTGTGAGGTGCTGAGGACACTAACAGTGGCCAACAATCCAACAGCAAAATTATGTCTTTGCTTAAATTTAAGCTGGGCATTCTGATATTTTAGAAACTCCAGTCAGGGTGAGCCCATATTTCAGGGATTTGCTGTATCAGGGCAGAACCACTCAGCATATTCCAGGACGACGCTGAAGTTGAGCACACAGCCTCCTCTCAGCTCTTCGGGTCCCCTCAGCGTTTGCCCTTCTGCTAATGCTCCATCTTCCTTGCAACTGCAACTTCTGATTTTAATAGATATATTTTTTAATATCATAGAGGAAAGGATTGTTAGAAAATGCTCTGATCTAGCTTTTCTGAAAATTTAAGTGCCAGTCTGCCACTGCTTTCAATATCTCTTTACCTGCTGCCACTTAGAGCTTTCACTTCTCATTAAGGAAACAAAGCCAGAGGATTAAAGCACTCCCAATTTAGCTTTTTAAATAGGAAGTGAAAGTTAAAAGCAGACCAGCTGAGGATAAGCGCCACTGAGAACTGCAGCTGGGCTGATTCTGTTAGAAAAAAAGAGACTACTTTTTGCTTGTGATCTGTCATTTAAGAAAGCTTGTTTATGTGTAGATCTGACATCAGATGAACATATAGTGACCTTTCTCACTGAGATGAAAGTTTTACTGTGAACTGATCAGATATCACATCACTAAATACTAAGAGTTTCATAAGAGTAAGGCCACTATTCTGTCTAGAAACAAGTTCTTCATCTTTTCTGAGCTCCTTTAATATCTCTAGCGATCTCCAGAGGCACAGGGTTGCAGCTCAAGATCAGAGACTGATTTCAAACCCTCTTAAATGAATTTTGGGAGACCTTGATAAATGAATTTGAAGATACTGAAGGTGGAGAGAGAGGGGGGAATGGGGAAGGGGAAGGCTCCTGATGTGCATAACTTATAATCTAAACCCAATGGTACAAATAAGGAGAGTTGATTAGAAAAATGATTTGATCCCAGTCGAGGTTCCCCAGCAGAGAAAGCCGGTTGTCCTTTAGTCAGGGCCAAGAGGTGCTAGTGTGTGGCCTTGAGGCTTCCCTGGAGGTGAGTGACTAGGGTGGGAGTTTCCAAAGGGGCTTGTTTAAATAAGGCATTTGATTTGAGTTTATCAAATAGTGTAGTATCAAAAGTTTTCAGTGGCAGTTGGATATCTAACTGTTCCATGCTTTTATGCTTTCCCAATCATAGTCATTGCATTGGGATTTTACTGAATTTTTAGGACTGTGTATTAAGCAATCATCAATACCAAGATACTGATGAAGGGAATCTAAATCAAAAGCTTGTTTTTAACAGCTGGCTGCTCTGCTTGTTACGGTTGCTTCCCTACATCTCTTAGCATCTATTCAAGGTTCATGAAGCAAATAGGAACCCTCCCAGGAGCAGGAAGCAGCATTATAACACTCTCCTCCCTCTTACCGGGAAGGAAATCACTGCAGGTTGTCCATGAGGTACAGATGAACACAGAAGAGGGTGGTAGGAGCTCAGATGGTCCCAGCCATCAATGTGCAATATGTACAAGTAGAGACAGAAAATAAATGAGAAGAAATAAGATACTCTGCTTGATTAATGGGTTAAAGGGGCTCAGCAGAGGGTGAGATGAGCCCTTCTCTCATCACAGGAGCAGGAAGAGCTGGGGATGGCACTGGGAATGCCTGGAGGGAGCAGGTGTGCCCATGGTGGCAGTGAGCTCCTAAACAGCCTCAGCCCCGTTTGCACTCACACATTGGTGAGGCTCTTGCTCAGCAGGAGCAAGTCAATGCTATCCGTAATTGCAGTTTGGGGCCCTCAAAGTGAAGTCTCCTTGAAGTGGTGGTGTAGGGGACTTAGCTGCTGGGGCTGTCCACAGAAACCTTGTTAAATAGCATTGCTTGCCAAAATCCCATATTGTCCCTTTGCCTTGGCCCTGGCTGTTTGCTGGGCGAGATACAGTGGGATCCAGGGACAGCTGAGGAAGCTGCTGATGGGCGCTGAGATGGGGACGCCCACAGCTCCTTTCCGTAGAGGAGGGATGTGGTACAAACATGCGTAATGACCTTTGCTTCGAAGTCCAAGATTTTGTAATACACTCTGAGTTTAGTGTTTGGTTAGGTTAAGAGTGGTAATCTGTGAATCACAAACCCAACCTTGCAACCTTATTCTTTGCATAATCAGATCTCAAATGTCTAATGTTTATTCAGATAGATAACATCTATATGCTTTTTCCCCCCCCAGCATTCTGCTATTTGTATCTGATATCTGCTGACTATTATTGACTAATTTTCAAAAAAAAAAAAAAAAAAAAAAAAAAAAATTTATGTTACCATAGGGTAGCATTTCTCTTGAGACACTGAGTTGCATCTATATCTCTAGTATCTGCACCTCTATTTCTCTACCCATATTTCTCTACCCATATTCTCTACCAACATAACATTGTTGTAGCTGCACCTCACCAAAACAATATCAATAAGAATAGCTTAAAGTTTAGAATGCTTAAAATGATTACTGGAAAAATTGCAACGATTGACGTTGTTAACATATTTGAGGTTTTTCATTTGAATGTTGTGTCTAAACATCTAATTAATATCACTGAGGCTGAGTTAAAATTGGCAGATGGAAAGATTCATTTTTCTTGAATTTATCAAATACTATAGTATCAAAAGAATCAAATATTATAGTCTTGAATTGAAAACACAGAAATAGGATACCTTTTAACAAGTTCACTGCCTGGTATTGTCCACGAGGGACAAACTTGAATGTGGACTACACTGTGCCCTAAGTAATCTCTGCTTATACTGGAGCATGTTACGAGTATCAGTTTGTTCTAAATATATTGCTTTAAAATAACTCCTGACAGGTGGAGGGTCTTAATATACCATTCATCCTTTATTGCTTAATTGTTTACACTGATTGTAAATAAGTTCCCCCCCCCCAAAAGAAAAAAGGCTTATAAGAAAAGCTCGGTAAGATACAGGGGCATTGCTGTGGCAGAATTTCTCAGTTTGATGTGACTATATCTTTGACAGTTCTCCTAAGGTAGGTTATTTTGGAGAAAACATATGTTTCCATTTTCTCTCCCTCAGCTTCCCTTTTAGTCCCCAGGCTCCACTAGGGTCACAGCAACATTAAGGCTTTTGTCACTGTGATTAATAGCTCTTTAGATCATCTTTAATTCACTCACTAATGACTGAGGGTCTTTCTGCTCTCCAAGTAATCGCGTGATGTATGAGCCAATAGTACACCTTGTGGCAGAGGTGAAAATCATTCAGGCAATGCAAATATTGTCACGGGGACAAATGTTTTCCCTGTTAATAAAAATTAATGAATTCTACCCAGGAGCTAGTTAAAGAAGCTATGGTAAAAGAGATCCAAACACAAACAAGTTCTTGCTGCTTGGAACCATTAATTCAGTCTTTCTAGATATGTGAGGATAATTATTATTAGTATTTCTGCATCTACATAATAGATGAGTCAGTGGCAGGCTGATTTAATTATACAAATGCATGGCATGTGGGTAGATCTGTCTTTCAGTTTTGTGCGTTCACTGTTCTTAACTTCAGCCCGGTTATTTTGCTTTGCGATGGTTATACCATGAGTTTCAACTCTTTGCGGTTTCTAAGTAAATTCCAGTTCCTGGGCTCGATACTTGCTTCTAACCAGGAATCACATTGGTCCGGATATCATAACTGTAAAATGATGCAAAGATGCTTACATTTTCTAAAGTCCGTGTTACACATCATAAAAAGTTGATGAAACAGGCTGTAAATTAATAGGTTAGATGAAGAGGGGGAAATGCTTCGAGAATCTTACTGTATTTATGGAATGTGTGTGAATAGTAAAAATAAAATAAAACCGTTCCATCCCTCAGATGGGTCACTTTATTCGGCAGTCACTCCGGTTATGATCCTTTCCCTCACCCGAGGCTCAAGCTTCAGTGCACAGAGACATTGGGAAGGTGCGTTACTTATTTACAGATGGAGCCAACGCCGTGGTTAATGCTGTTGTCTTTGTTTCATTTTGATAGTCCCCAATTCTTTCTTCTGATGACAAAATGCTATTGTCTCAGTGGAATAAATATTTCTGAATTACTTCCCAGTTCCAACCCTATCATTTACATCTTAGAACAAGAAAACAGTAAACTTTTTAAAGACATAATTTTACCTCTCCACAGTGCTTATCTACAAAGGAACATATTACTGGGGGGGGGGGAAGAGCTCTAGTTGTTACTATTATTTCTGGTAGACACCCAAGGAGAGTAGCTAATTTGTTCTTCATTAATGCCAAGGACAAATAAAAAGCAAGGACTGAATTATGCATTTATTTCCATTGTGCCTCTAACATGGGCTTCCATTCCCCATCATCCTCCAAAAGAATTCCCAAACCTTTGCAGTGCATTTCATGTGATACCGTAGGGTGCAATAATATGGTTTTAAAACGAGATGAATCTAGTGATGAATCTTAATCGAAGGCAGAAAATTACATGCAGCCCCCCTGCTGAAAGGAGGATGGACAGTTGCCTACAGTCAGAGGGTTTTTTTGCTGTAGCTCAACAATAACCTTTTAGTATTAGAACTAATGTTCAGAGAGTTCTGGGCCAAAATCTTGAATTCAAACCTTGAAATTTGAATTATTTTTTTAAATGAGGGCTTAGAGGGACTTCTTGGAATGATGCCAGTTGTCTCTGTCTTGCAATGAGCTGAGCCAAAATCCTGGACCTCAACGTGAGTTTCAGATAACTGGAGACTAAGTTCCCGGCTTGTACGCCTACTTGTAAAACAATAACTATATACTATTAGCACATGCATGTATTTACGTAGGTCCTCCTTTTGATGACTAAATGCTCCAGGCCCATGCCAAAGCTCCTTGAAGTTGGAGCACATTTTCAACCGATTCACAGGGCTTTCAATTTGCCCTTGCAAATATTTTATTCTTACATGAAAAACAAAGCAGTTTGATTTCAAAAGACTTTATTTGATAAGTTTTTCTGTGAAATCTTCCCTTTTATTCACTGTAGGTCATCTATGTGTCCAGTGAGGATTTTTATTTTTCCCTTCAAGAGGAGTGTTTAGCATTTGTCTCAAAATGCTATGACAAATTATATTGACTTATTTTTATATACAGTATATAAAATATATAATCATACATTAATAAAACAAATTATAAAAATTGCTATACTACGCAATATGTGTGGTTGCAAAAATGTATAAAGCAGCATTCAAAATATGCTTTGCTCTATTAGAAACAGAGTCAATTATTACAATTTTGTTCCAGCAGAATAATTCTGAACTATAGAGGAAAATTAAGGACAATTCTCCAGCATGTTTCTGGAG
Source organism: Rhea pennata (assembly GCF_028389875.1). Taxonomy (NCBI): domain Eukaryota; kingdom Metazoa; phylum Chordata; class Aves; order Rheiformes; family Rheidae; genus Rhea; species Rhea pennata. The sequence continues at coordinate 5,560,587 of NC_084671.1, read as the reverse complement.
ATGTAACCATGATATATTTGGGAAAATCAAAACCTGCATTTCACAGCTCATGTCTCACTTTAGAAAAACAGGCCATATTGATTAAAACTGGGAGAAACTTCTTACTCTTTTCCAAAGATAAATTACTGCAATGTTTTCTTTTATTGTCACCGTGCTAGTCCTGTACTGCTCAGCTCCCATTTAGGCATCTAAATAAGATCCAGATTTGACAAAGTGCTCAGGAGTCAACAGCTTCCATCAGGAGACTTGCCTGAACTTCCAGAAGAATTAGGTAACCAGGATGCAGAGCTCTCCTCTGCTCATTCGGTGTCACGACGGGAACTGATCTGTTTGATAGCCTTGACCTAAAAGCTTTTAACTTTATGGGCTTTTGTTGCTTCTGCAGTTTTAGGCCTGTCTACGTGACACTTGTATTTAGGCACGTAAAGACCACTATAACAAGGAGAACTTCACCGTTACCGTTTAGCTGCTTGCTGAAGAGCCTGCATGTCTGTTGTCTTGGTGAGAGGATAGCATCTCCGAAGGCATTTCATTCAGCAGTGAGAAGGTCGCAGTGGGTGTGAACCCGCTCCGGAAGTTGTTGTCTTTTAAAATACCTGAAACTCTCCTGTCATGTACGGTGATTCAATGTCCACCACTTTCCTTAACACCAAATTATAGGCAGGTAGAACAGCGATTATTGGAATAATGTTAGTAAAGTCTTACTCGAGCATAATCTACAGGAGGACAAACAATCTGCCTTAAAAAAAATTGATATTGCTTTGATGCAAAATTTTAACTCCGTGAAAAACTGGATTTTAGTAGATTAATCTATGTGTGTGTATGCACATACTACTTATTAGTATGAAAAGAGCATTTTGTCAACACAGTGCTTTGTCCATCTGCAGGGCACTGTTTACCTGTGAAGAAGCAAGTGAACAAAAAGAGCAGCAAAATACACCTGGCAGGTTTTCCTCTTGGAGTTTCTTGCTGTTGACCCCTGTCACCAGGGCTTAGTTTCTCCTACTGAGCTTCTCCTAGTCCAGCTCTTTTCTATGAGGAGTGAAAATGTTCTCGTATTACAGAGAAAGTGATAACAGAAGCTGAAGTAGGCGCAGTGCAAAGTAAATTTACTTGCTTCTTGCTAGGGTGTGGAAAAATTTGAGAGGGAGATCTGTAGGATTTTACTAGTCTCTCCATCTCCCCATTTCCCCCTTTAGGCTTGAGCTAAAGCCCAAAGGTTATCTATGCCTGGGCTCGCATGAGATGAAGAAAGCCACCATAATACAAGTGTGGCAATCATGTCTCCTGGTTCCTCTGCACCAGACTCAATAGGTGCATGTCGTCTCCTGTAGCATACACGTACAAGAGAAGCAAGGGCTGAGGATTTTATTAAATCACTTTTAAACAATTTTAAACAATTAAATTAGAAACTGGGTGCTATACACTGTATAGGATGTGAAGGATTTATACTGAATGACTGTCTAATCTTCTGTTTAAGCGGTATTTCTTTGGCCTTATTTTGAACCTGGAGTAATAAAGAAGGAAGTGAAAGCAAAGATAAACTTAAAGTATTGTTTTACTCTAAATGCTTTCAGTAAAGTTCTTGTTATCTAATGATTGGTACTGGATGGCTGGTATAAATCGTGCTGTTTGTTCTCTGCACTCATGGCTAAGGAAAGCAAAGGCAAAAGGAAATCAATTGGAACTAGCAGGTAACAAATGATCAGTCTTAGGCAAGCATAGCAGATGGGGAAAATAGAGTTGTGGGCATACATTATTAGGAACTGCAGTGGTGACTTTTCCCTGTTAGTTAGGAAATGCAGTAAATAATTAATACTTTTGAAGGAGAGGGCAGCTCAGACAATTAAGAATGCGCAGGTGTTTCAATATTGAATCATATTTTGAATGCTTAGAAGGTTTTTTGCCCTTAATGCAGAATTATCAGTAACAAAAGAGGACCCAAAAGCTGTAACTTCAGCTCTTGTAGAGATGGGCAAGCTGCCTTCACCAGAGCACTAAAGGAGCAGGCACAGCAGTGCAGCATTCAGAGCCTGCCCAGGACTTTGGGAATATTCTGGCACCGCTCTGAAGCTTGCAGAGTGACTATGATATTTTCAGAGTTGATTATAGATGAGGTTAAGTTCCAAAAACTTTCAGGTTTCGGATCTCTGTCTACCTGTAGGTCTCCATAGCTGTCCAAAAAGGTTCATGTTTGTAGTGCGGAAGAAACCACAAAACAGCTTAACTCAAGAACAAGCTCTGCTAGAATGGAGGGATTAGGATTTTTATTGTACAAACACTAGCAGGGAACAGAGTGGCAGGGTGACAGCTCTGCTAAGAGGACCTGGCAGTTCTAGTGGATAGTAGGAGGCAGCAGGGTGCCTTGGCCGTGATGAAGGCTGGTGGCATCCTGGGCTGCATCAACAGGAGCATAGCTGGAGGGGAAAAATATCTCCATTTATGTCTGGAATACTGCATTGCAGTTTTGTGCCACCAATACAAGACAGGCATTGGTAAACTGGAGTGAGGTGGATGAAGAGCCCTCAAGATGTTTAGGGACGGAGCTGCTTGCCCAGTGAGCTGAGGCCAAGGGACTGAGACTGGTTCAGCCTGGAGATGAGACAACTTGAGGGAACCTAACAGCAGCCACCCATGGCTATGGGGTGGTCAGGTCAGCAAAACATGACAACGGCCATAAATTGAAATAGAGTGGTTCTCACTAGATATAAGGAAGAAAATTGTCACTGAGAGGATAATTAAGCATTGGAAATGGTGCCTAGAGGGCTGGGGGAATCTCTGTCCTTGCAGACTTTCAAGACCTGACTGGACCAAACCCTGAGCAGCCAGGGTTGGATTTGGGTGTTCACTGTGTTGGTGCAGGAGGCTGGACTAGTGAATGGCCTGAGGTCTCCTCCAGCCTGGGTAGTTCAGTGTTTCTAATGTATGCACTCCCGCTAGGCTTGCTAGGCTGTTTGGAGAGCCTACTGACTGCTCCAGATTAGTCCTTTATGTGTGAGCATGTGTATGCAGGGCATGGAGAAAGCTTGCTTTTTATTTTTCTCCAAGCATCTGAACAAAACACTCTATATGTTGCTACAGTGTATTAGTTCTGCAACCAAATCCAAAATTGCTACGGAGGGGACACCCTAACACCTTGAAAAGTATCAATAAAACTGGTGAAAGCATTAAAAATAAATGAATCATAGAGTGAGAACTAGTATGACAGATAAATAGGCATGACATAAAATTCCTCTGGAATCTGTAGGATATTTGCTGGTACAAGGGGGCTTCTAAGTCATGGTTCATTTACAATGTCTGTTTCCTCTCTCAGGGAAAGATTTCTAATAGATTCAAGGAGACTCCAAGCTTTTTAGTAGGTCTTGTGAAAAGAAAGGCAGCTCTGTGAGTGAGAGCGCTTTGGTTTGTTTATGGAGAAAACTTGCCAGTCCTGTTTCACATTGTGTCCCATTGAGAAGAACAACCAAACTCTTTCAAAGTGTGGAGGAGATGGCGTTTCCATACAATAGCTGCTCCGAAGTCTGCAGCCCAAAGGTCAGGAGCTGAGCTTTTTGACTAACTGGAGATGGGCTGCAGCCTTGCCAGGCAAGTCATGGCAGCAACCTCCTAGAAAGCCCAGCGACATCAGGAAGACATTTATGTTTTACAATTAGAAGCCGGCTTTTACTGCTCCGGGTCTGTTCCAGTCTATAACTGCAGCAGTATCCGAATGATGAAGTGGTGCCAAATGTGAGCAGCACTGAATATTCTGTTTTACCATAACAAGTCCTGAGGTGAATGAACACAGTCAAGAAAGCACCATGAATATTCTTTTCCATTATTAACTGAATTTACTATTTTGCTGATAAAAGTTACAGCAGAAGGTGACTGTTAATACCACATCTGCGTGAGCTTGTGCTGGAAATGTTTAGGGCTCATCGTATCAGGAGGTAGAAACAACGCCATGTTACTTGCTTTGACTGCTGATTGCTAAACAAAAGAGCTAAAATTTCAAGTATTTCCAGTCAATCGTGACTTTAAAAATATCCAGAAATATATTTGAATAGGGGACACGTAAAAGAAAATCATAGTCTGCTCAGGGTATTATGTGAAACAGAAACATGTTGACTGTATCATTACCTGTGTGCGTTATTCCCCCAACTCCTGGTCATCTAACACTATGGACTTGTAAGGCATAGATGGCATACATTTGGGCTCTTGTAGCTGCACATCAGCCCCAGTGGTAGCTGGAATATTAGGTAAATGAATGTATTTTTTATTTATATTATATCAGCAGCTATCAGCATTCTGCTCAGCTCATAACAGCCAAAGGAACTATAGTAGATGTTTCACCACTTATATTTTTCAGAGAAACCTGAAGCTTTAAGCGTATCAAGCCATGACTGTGGCATGCCGTATACACAGAAAGAATATTTCATTTTTGTCATCAGGAAGAAAATTAATGATTCAGCTCTGGAGGATTCAATGAAAATATCCTTATAAAAAGAGATAGCCATTCAGTTCATCCATTTAAACCTCCAAACTTTGTATCACACTTTCCTTGAGGGTTTGAAGAAGTTCTTTAGCAGTTAAGAATGGTGTTGCCTGGTTGAATCTGCCTCATATTAAAATGACTAAAAATAGCTTTGACAAAACTCAACTTGACAAATTCCGTACAACTCCTCCACCCTGCCTGCAAGACTGCCATATGCTACTTTGGATGCGCCTTTATTCTGAAACTACAGTTGGACATGGAAAAGGAAATATGACTGTGTGACTCGAGCAGAAGAGATGCCAAATGCAAATTGACCTAGTTAATGATGAAACGCAAAGTGAGTAGATACAATTATTTAATTAAAAATATATCAGGTGTGGCTATCAGTGCTAGTAAGTAACTTCTTTGAGATGTGTGATTTTTGACGAGATAATATCCTCTTAGTTGTGCCTTCTGGGAGTGCTTTTTCATTTTTAGTTTTGGACAGTATTGTGGTAGGGACATTCAGCCATTACTGCCTGCTTTTTATGGAGAAGCAGGTTTGCGGTGCTAGTTAATTTATGGAATGGATTTTCAGAATATGGAATTAACATCACTGAGTGATTTAAAATAATACAGAAACAAATAGAAATTATTCAGATTGGATCATACTAATTAGTGAAACTAATGATGTTTTCCTTGAAGTCTCTCTACGCACCTATTGTGCGATGAAAAATCATTTGCTTATGATGTAAAACAGGAGACAGCAGATTGCTATGACAATTAGCAGTAATTAATGAGAGGCTTTGAAATGTTTGGCATTAACCTCAACATCTATTAACGGGCAATGTTTGCATCTGCCTACTGAGGGGTGTGAGTATGCACAGACTGCTTCCCTCCCAGAAGTGGAGGAAAGTGAAGTGTGAATATGGCAAGAATTAAAATGGTTTCTCTTATTCTTTAGTGAGTCTTAGAAATAGTCGTGTACACCTTCTGCAGACTCTCATCTTTCGTCATACTTTCAACAGGCAAAATGGTACTAATAAGTATTTTAATTAAAAGCAATTTTTAACATATTAAGGCATACTTAGCTTGACTTGAGTAACTGCGTGATCATTGTAGCTGCCTGTAGGATGTTACTTATATTCTCCAGAAACCTATTAAGCTTCAGATTTTTTTTTTTTTTTTATTTTTTGCACTGGAATGGAAACACAGCTTTTTGGAAAAGTCTTATGAAAGGGAGCCATATAAAAATAACATTTTTTTAGATCAGTAAGAACAAAATTTTTCCAAAGAATGGTCTTTGAAAAGAGAAGTCTTCTCTCTCTCTTTCCATTACATCCAGATCAGGGAGTCTACCTGTATTTAGAACTCAGAAATCTTCCAGCTGAAAATGTCTTCAGTAATGATAAATTTCCTAAGATATTCCTATTCTGATTAAATAAAAATGATCCAAAACATTAGGACCAGCTCAAACAATCATGTTGTGTAACTCGTGTCCTCATCCACTCTACCTCACTTTGCTTGCTTGTCACAGACATCCCTGGTACATCTGAAACTTGTATGACAGACTGATAATATTGCAACAGAGGTCACGAATGACATCTTGCCCCATGTCATCAATCAGTATTTTGCCTTTAACAGCAGAGAGATCAGAATTTGATCGATGTATTTTGGATTGGTCTGTAAAATGCTTCAGAGTGTTTTGCGTAGTTTGAGAACCTGTACAGAGAGTAGATAATATTAACATTTAGGGATGTTTTCCTTTGGAGACATTTAGATTTGAAGTGAATTACATGGCCAGTTCCTTCCCTAAAAGTGACATGTGGAAGAGCTAAGAAATAGATCTATCTTCTGCACTGCTGGTTTCCTATAATTGCTTCCGAAGAGGAACTTGTCCTGGACATGATTTCTGTGGCCATACAGGGAGGAAGTAATATTAACCCACTGAAAGAGGAGATGCTGCTTTCAATTCTCTCTTGCCCCCACGTTCTCTCCTCATCTATAAATTAATTGTCTACTTTCTCTTGACACAGCTTAGTGTTGTCTTTGTCACGGTGGCTGGTCTCTCCCTTTCTAAGGCTGCTTGGTATTAGAGTTGTGTCGTCTCTTATTGAACAGCTGATGATTGATAATTGAATACAAGAATAAAACACAAGAATAAGCATGGCTTGCTTAGGTGAGGAAAATAAAGGCTGATGATAGAGGTTATGACTGATACTGAAGGTGGTAAACACAGGGAGTGAGGGAAAAAACAAACCATTTAAGCAAAAGGACAATGTTGGAACACGTACAAATGGGTAATAAGGTCGTCATGAACATTCTGAGGCCAGAAATCAGATTTCTAGCCATAAGAGGAATAAAATTTTGAGGCAACCTTAGACTAGTCCTGCTAGTGCCAAGCAGGACTATTTATAAAAATACTATTCATCATTATTAAAGCTCACACCTCATAGACAAAGAGCTTTTCCCTACGAAACCAGCAGGAGAAACCCACTGAATTCAGGTATGAAGATTGCTTTCCTTCCCACCTTCTGAATATTCACCTTGCCACCACACTTGCTCCTGCTGGATGGATAAGGAGATGGAAGGGATCTGAGATAACTGCTGTTTCCATAACAGCTATTTTGTTATCAATTTTGAAGAAAGGATTAACGGTTGAAAGCCAGAAGATCCCTTTCTTCTTAGGAGCAGTGGAGCAAAGACAATCTCCTGGCAGAGATGTGGAAAAAGGCCTCCAAACATCACGCTAGTGCTCCAGTGTCCTGCCAGACTTTGCTGTTGTGCAAGTAAATGCTTTTGGAGGTTATCTAACAGCAGGCATGCGTTCTCTTCTGCTACAGCCGAGGTTGTAGCACCTTTTGCGGTGGTCAGAAGAATGTGCGTGTTCTGTTGGCTTTGACATATTTAAAAGGGAACACCATAAAGAATAAAAGTATCTCTAGACAAACAACAGCAAAGAAACTCATTTTCATGATCATCCCTCTCCCTTCCGTCACTGCCAGCCTATGCTCATGTTTTGCAATGCTGGGCACAAAGCTGGTGCCCATGTCTCTGGTAGCATGGTCAGCAGTGCGCACCGAGGAGTCAGAGCTGGATCCGGCCAGGGCTTGGGCATCACCCACAAATTTGCAGCTCAGTCCTGAGGGGCCCTTTCGCTCAGCCAGCAAGGAAGAAACATAAGGAGCATAGCTGGACTTCTCAGATCCCGGGCTGAACATAGCTGACTGGCAGTTAGGAAACTGAACCCCTGTAAGATTGATATATTTGATATTCAGAATCTGTGGGGCAGAACAAATATGGGCATCTTATGTTTCAAGGAATTTCTTTCGTGGGCATCACTTCGTTTGTCCTGTGACATAGGACCTATTTAGCTATATTCTTCACTGAGCTGAGGAATCTTCTTAAAAAGGTGTTTGTATGAGATTCCAGGATTTGTCTCCAGGTGTGACACTAAAATTTTGTGCTTGATGCTGTTCAGTCCTCAGTGCAACAGGTTTACTTTCAAGCACTGATGTTCTCAAAAACATTCAACATTAGGCTCACTTTTCTTCCCCAGCCGCAGTCATAAATCTCCCACTCTGCTCTCTCCCTGACAGTAGTTAGCCGATGTAGATATCACTTTAGAGAACCCTATCCCATGCATTTTGGGAGAGAAAAAATCTCTGCCTAAGGATTCTGGCTCAGACTTTGCTTTGCCTCTTGATACCCCTGAGCTGCTTTGTCCGTATTGTATTGCTTTCTGTCAGTGGTCATCTGCTGTGTGCATACAAGGTGGTTTGTTCCTGGAGTTTGAAAGCGCTTCACAGTATTTAATCTATTCAGTGAAAACTTCCTCATCCCATTATTTGGGCAATTTTGGGGGGAGGAGTGGTTGTTTTCATTTGGGTTTTATGATTTACACTTTATTTTTTATGGTATGTTTGTTCAGGAGGAGGATTTTTCATTACTTTCCTTTGTAGTGATTGTTTTGTACTTTCTTGGGACAAAATCGGCTCTTTTGAAGGTCCGCATGCTTACGTGCAAAATATTGGCAGATCTCTAAGTCTAAGGAATGCAGTGGAAACCACGGTGCATCCTGTGCTTTGATTTTGCAGATCTCTGTATTTCGGTCATGTTATGAGGCAGAGTTTCTAGATTCTCACTTCTGTCATTGCTTGCATCTGTGATTGTTTCGGATTCATATTTGTATTAAGCTTATCCATACCTGTTCAGTCATACTAGAGACTATGTTAAATTAGCCCTGAATCAGAATTAAAATGTGTGGCATTTCTGGTGTAAACACTATAAGCAATATTACTGAGAGTTCCTAAAAAAACGGTGAAATTACAAAAACTGCAGCGCTTGAATGCAATTGAAAGATTGCTGCTGGTTTGGATGTCCAACTCTGAACTCCCTGCCATGGTCTTCTGAGGCTCTGGACTCCTGCTGTGGACAGGCTGGGTGATCAACACCTCGGGGAATAAGGCCCCTTGTAGAAAACCAAAGAAAGGATTTATCCCTTTGTACAGTTGCCTCAGTGAATTCTTTCTAGAACAGCAGGGCAAGGAGATTTCTGCTGGTTGTCCTGCCTTCTGCTCTTTGCACTGATACATTTAGCTCTTTAATTCTTAAAATTGCTCTCTTCACAAGGCCAGAATGGGATTTCTTAAGTGACAACAAGCATGAAGATTTTGTAGCTGGATTCTTGGTTTTCTTGTAAGAACTTAATAAATCTGTTGCTTGTGTTAACCTGCATCTCTCTCTCCTCAATATTCTTTGCCATCAGAATTGAAAGTGTAGCTTAACTTCTTGAGAGTTGCCATTTGTATTTAGATAATAGGTTTGTATTAGAAAGAAAGATGACAGTAATACTCCAGATCTGTTTGGGTATCATCTGAGTTGGTTTGCATCTCCTGACACGCAATCTGAAAACCGCCGTGCTGCTCCGAAGCAGGAACCAAAGAAAATTCAGTAAATGCTCTCTTTTTTCCACCTCCCTCTGGGTGGGACTGTTCCTTTTACTATTTCTTTTACAGTTGCTGCTCTCCTCCCGCTCTCTCAGACTGGAGTGTTAATTTGGGAGATTGCAGCATGTGTGTGCGTCATCAGCCTCCTTTGCTGCGGGTTACTTTCAGGGGAAGTGGTCAGAGAAGTAGTCATGCCTCACTGGAAATAGTATCAGCTTTCAGTGCTGCCATGTCTGCCCTGTATCATCCCGTGTCTCTTGCAGTAGGAGAAATGCAGCTTTCAGAAAAGCCAATATCTACCGGAGATCTTCCAGGAGGCAGAGAAGGTGGCCCGCTGCCTGGCGGCATGCGCAGTGCTACATGCCCATGCGGGCCCGCGCCTCAGGCATCCCACGTGGATGCTTTGAACTTGGTTGTTCTTCACCCTACTTGCCCTTGTTTTTCTTCCTCGGTAATATGTCAACCATTCGTTTTCTGCCTCCCAGCAGGATGGCTGAGGTTGAACACGAGCATGAGGATACATCCGTTGTGAACTTTGGCAAAAGTGAGGTTCAGATCTCTATCCAAAATTTGCCACTCGGGCTAGCTCTGACTTGTAGTTTGGAAGTGTGATAGTCACGGCACCAGTGTTTTCCTGCTTTTTGTTCCAAAGCCATGCATAGCCTTCACCTGACCTGGCAACACAAAGATACAGTAATAACAATGTGAATAATAATGACAGGGCTAATTAGAGATATCAGGCACACAATACTCATGTGCTAAACTCCCCCCAAATGGTCACTTTCTGAAGAAATCTCAAGGTATTCAAAGGTGTCTGTTGGTGAATTCTTACTTGTCTTGTAAGATAGAAAACTTCTGTGTTTGCAAATTTTTTTCCTGCAGCTATGAGAGAGAAGAAGTATTTACTCTTCATTTTAGGGCCCCATCCTCCTCACAGGGTGATTTTACTCATCCTGCAGGCTGTGTGCGTCTCTGCATCTGATGGTGACGAGAACAAGAAAATGGGATCTCTGTGCTTAGGTGTGGACTGCCTGGCCGCTTCCGCTGCAATGAAGAGGCTAGGCAAATTGCGTTTGTCTTTTACTGTGCAGTTGTGTAATATCCTGCTAACGTACTGTTGTAGGTTACAACTTTCTTGGGCAGCCTCCAGGTTAGATAGTAGTTAGCTAAGACAGCCAAGCAATTCCTAGTCCACTTTTGGTGTATTTTCTGCCCAGAAAATAAATTACGACAGAGCTGTGAATGCCTGTGCCCTTCGCTGCAGTCCCGTGTAGCTCTGGTTGTTATGTAAATGTGCAGCCTCAGGATGAGCCAGCGTTGCACGCTCTCTAATTTGTTGCCCTTCTTTTTTTTGTGAATATTCTCTTTGTAGCTATAAGGTAGTAAGCAGATGTCCATCAGAAAACATGCTGTCTAGTCATTCTGTGATTTGACAGAACTTCAGAGAGCTGACCTATATTACCTAGTATATTTCATTTTTAACATCTATTTATTTTAACAAATCGTAAGTTAAAAAAAATAAAAAAAAAGGCATTCCAAAAACTTGTAATTTATATTGCAAGAGAAATTACCTGGTGGTTCCAGGTGATATTTGAGTGTCTCAGCACACGAGATCACAGGTGTCCTTATAATGAAGGAGTGGCTGGACTGGGTCAGGTCATGCCAAATGTCCAACTAACCTCCCGCTTTTTATAATAGTGGGCAATAGCATATCCTTAGGCAAAAGCTTAAGGTAGAGGCAAACATACTCATACTTGCTCTGAAATATCAGTTGGCCTCTGGCAGATTGAGGCTCTGGCTCTTCTTGAGCAGGAGAGGGAGACATTGAATTCAGGAGCCCTGACTGGAGGTTTCTGGTGAACTGATCCAGTTCTCTCTGAACCTGTATAAATTTGTAAGACTATCCTGCAGAAAGAAGTGCCTCTGCCTAAACATGCACTTCATGAAAAAGTATTTCCTTTTCCTCCCTCCACACCTCTCCGGAGGGCGATGATACCAGGGCAGGCAGGATGGCACTGGAAGCCGGAGTTTACACTTTCTGTATCGAGCTTGAACGTGGGGAGCCCAAGGTATGAGTCGCCCCCAAATGCCAGGTGACTCCGCACCAGCAGTGTACATGGTACCCTAAATAAAATCCAGCCTTTTACCATCAGATGAGTGTTTGGCCACTGATTTCAGTGGGTGTAGGACCGCATTCTTCTAATCTTGCCAGTGGATTCCCCTTGGCTTTGCTGGGAGTGAGGAGTGCGCCTGTTGTCTGAACTGAAGGCCTCTTTTACTTAGACATCTGATTTTGGCAGAACTTCTTGCGTATCTTGATGACCCCTACACTGTATTTGCCAAATGACTCACTAATCCTCAAAAACACGATTATTTTTTTTCCACTTCCACTGTTAATAAATGACTCCATAGAAAAGCTGCTCAAAAGGGGGGAAGGATCATAAAGAGCAGTTCTCTTAAATCTGTATCTTCAATGAAAGCTTTATGTGGCACCTCTGGAATCAATAGAAGATTTGTCATTGATTTCAGTAGGAATACTTTACTTTAAAAGAAGAGTCAGGCAAATCCTCTCCTCCCCATGTGTTTGATATATGACACAGGATGTACAATTTTCTCTGGTGCTTCCCAAGTTCATAATTTGTATTTCACCTTAGTGCCACTTTGAGAATTTATTGGTTACTAGAAGCACTCCATCAGGAATATAGAGTTTTGTCTACCTTTGGTGGTTATAACATTTTTTAATAGGAGCATTTAGTTATTTTTACATAGGTGCCACGTGGGTGGGTTGGTACTGGCCTGCTACCGGAGCAAAGTCTAGGAGACTAGGAGAATATATCAAAATGCTACTAGCATTTTCATGGACAGGGATATTTGGTTAAATAGATATTTATCTGGGAAAGTCATCATCTGGCTAGCAGCATACTGAATGTTTCTAAGCAGCTAACTTATGTATACTAAACAAATTTGGTTTGGCTGCAGCTAGAGCTGCCCTGTGGAAGTTCTCAACATACATTTGTTTGATTGAGCTGTCATTTTCAGTTGATCTGCTGATGATCTGTGTCACTTTGTTTAAATGTCCTGGTGTTTTTTTATACAGTGCAAAAACAGTGTGCTTTCTGTGATGGATTAAATTGAGGTGAAATTCGAGAGTTACTCCTGTTTTCGATTTCTGTGTTCTGAGACAGGTGGGCTGGAATGACAAAGAATTTCACACACAAACACATTAAAACCAAAATGGAGTAGATGCCCTTATGATTTAAAACATCCGCAGATGTGTCAACTACCAAATGCTCCTGTTCAAAGAAGTTGCTGGGATTTGCACTTTAAACAATAAATGGTATTTATTTGTTCTATCCCATTCAGCTAAAATACCTGGACAAACAATGACATTGAGCTGATTCTGCAGCCTTATCTTGGGCAAAATTCCCTGCGGGAGTAAGTGCCGGAGGGTTTGGCCTCTGGTGAGAGTGCTCAAGCTTAACACCAAGATCAAATCACCGGCAAGCAGCAGGGAATGGAAATGAACTCTCCTGCTAGGCATTTCACGTGTGCAGGAGCCTGCCAGCAGAGCTTGGGAAAGTAGGCAGTACCTCTGGCAGTCTCTGGCCCTTGAAAACATGCTTTCTGCAGGCACCTTCTAATTGGCAAAAGCTCCTTTAGGACCAAGGCATCTGGCTGAGTATTTTGGGGGGAATTATGCTCAAGCTTTGGGCTTGCATTTGTGCTTCCCACAATGCCTGGATGTCCGAGATCCTGGTACTGTAGGTGCCAGATACTGATACTGCAGAGAAGAGGAACGGCAATGGCTCTAACGGGGTTGGAGGGATGCCGCAGCGCGAGGAGGAGACACAAGCTGTTTGTGAGCACGTTAGGGAGGATACAGGAGTCTGCACGGCCAGGCTTGGCGCAGGGCTCGTCCCCTGCAATGCACCCTTCTTCCTGCTGACCTTCCCTTATCCCTAATCGTACACTCTCACGAGCATGCAGCTTTTCCTTGCACCCAATGCGGGCACTTGTGCAAGTCTCACCTAATTTTATTCTTCACTTTGAACACACGCAGGCAGTTTGCTGACCTTCAGCTCTTCCTGCGTGAGCTATGGTCCAGGGGATCCACGAATGAGCATTGTGCAGTGCAGCTGGACGGTGGCTTTGTGGGGAAAGGACTAATGGATGTGAGGTCAAGATAACTTGCGTATTTTATTTGTTTTGTGAGCGTGGGTCAGTCCCGTTCATCAGCATAGCTGCGGTTTGCCCATGGGTGAAATGGAGGCACGGCTGGGCGCTGAGCACTCGCTCAGGAAGGCCTCGCCGTAACACCTGAAGCCTTTCTTGCCGACAGGCATGTGCTCACGTGGCTTGCTGAATTAATGTTTGCAGGAGTGTGGAGGAGGTCAACGAAATGAGTTCAGTGTTCTCTTTGAAAATTATTTGGAGAGGAAATGCTGTTATTTTATTTTACTTCAGCTCCTGATGACCCTAACGGGGAAAGCTTGAAATGAAGTTTCCCCACTTGAAAGTCTCTTCTGTGAGCAGCCGTTGAGTTGCCACTGCTTGAGCAAGTACCGCGTAAACTGGTTGTATCCTTCTGTTGTTCTGCTTCTCTGATACAGATATTGCAAACTGCAGTTAAAGGCAGCAGACAAGATCCCGTTTGTGATGCTTATAGCTTTGCAAAATGTAACTCTTCAGCTTGAAAATTTCTGTGTGTTTTTGATTTTATTTTGGGAGGAAAATTTCAGCAAAAACAATTTAACCTATTTTCAGAACAATGTTTGGGGAAAGCACATTTTTTTTCCTCATATAAAAATTACTCTTCATTTTTGCTCAACTCTGTCACTTCCATGCATTCACATGTGTCTCTGTGTATATATACTGTATTATATTACATATACATTTTGTATATATACATTCTTGTCATTATAAACAGTATTTAAATCCATGTCTGTAAACATAAATAGTTATATAGTTAAGTATCCTTTATAGCAGAAGATTAGTCTGTAGTGACATAATAACTTAAGTAGAATTAAAGTATATAATAACTGCATGTTAGTTTGAGCCTACAGGGTCGTCTGATCCTTTGGGGTGGAAAGCCTGCAAGGGCCAAGGTCTCTAATGGTAAGGCATCCAATTACACTAGGGCTGAATTTGGTCCATTAAGCTCTATGTATTTATTTAGGCTGTCATATATATCAGATTGCACATGAAAACAATAGAACTCATGAAGATTGCCAGTTTGAAAAAAAAGATTATTTTTCAAATTTGCTTCCAAGTTATTGGGATGAACCAGAAGCTTTCAGAGCGCTGATTTATCGCTCTATGCTAGCAGCTCACCAGGAGCGCTCTGCTTCTCCAAGATCAACAGCTTCGTAGAAAGTGATACAAGGTGTATGGAACAAAGAGTGGAATAAATTACATTAGCAGTTAACTTTCTTTACAGTTAATATATATCAATAAATATCTACAAAACATTTGAGGCTTTGACCAGGAAGCCATGTAAAATAAACTGTAGTCCCACTTTTTTTAAAAGTCAAAATAGATCTAACTGATGTTAACTGTTTCACAGCAGGGGCCTCGTTCTGGTTTCACACTGGTGTCACTGTTGATTTCAGAGGGTGGATGTGATCAGAATCAGGAATGTTAGTCCTTCCTTCTTACAATAGACTATTGGTGGTACGAGAATACTTAGCTTTTATATACTGTCCTGCTTTACATCTTCAAAGCACTAGAGAGATATGAGCTATTCACCATGAGACTCATCTGAAGCAAATGAGGTAATATGATCCTGTGTAAGAAGTAGGAAGCTTGAGAGGGAAAAGGCGAATTTGTGATTGGATCTTTTTGAGAAAGCAACTTAGCATGCAATATCAGAGCTCCGGACTCCTACTATAAGCAAAGTCTGTCGGACTACCTGGCCTCACTGAGCAATCAAGTGAGCGCTAAAGAGGGCTTTACTTTCTTTATTCCCGAGTGTGTCTAAGTGTCTTCTCAGCCTTTTGTCTCCAACTGGTCTTGAAAAACTCTATTCCTTGCTGGTCAGAAACTCCCGAGTAGTTCCTGGGGCTGGGAAATCTCTGAGAGTGCAGCTCTTGGTGGTGCAGAGGTCTCTGAATACCTGAGAAAAGGGGAGCAACATAAAATTAGCTGAGATAATACAGCGAGGTGCCTACTCCTGACATGCAGCATAAAAGCCCATGAGGAATAAGCAAGAGCTGAAGTGCATAACTCTGAACGCAGAAATGATGTTTAGTGGGGACTGTATGTGTAACACAGTATGCCTGTACCTCTGCTGGAAGCGTGATTGCAGCCCACCTTGAGTGCCCGGGCATGGTGGCCAGCAAGGAAGGGGAGAGACGGCAGGAGGATGCAGGTGAGCGTGGCTGCTAGTGAAGGTCACCAAGCTGGTCGTGCCGACGCTGCAGCCTGCGCCTCTGCCTGGCCCGGCAGCCGGGCTCCCGGCCCCAGTGGTGCCGCGGGAACGGCAGTACCGAAGGACACAGCTGTTCTGCAAAGAAAGAGAAAAGGGGGGGTAAACAGAGCGAGGTGTCAGTCTGCATCCATGCGAAGAGTGTGGCAAAGGATATTTTTTGGCTGAGATTGCAAATAGTTATAGAAGAGGGAACAGGCACCTACTGGCATCTGTTTCAGACCACCATCAGGGGAAAGAAGCAAGAGTGGAAAACTCTTGGAGCAGCTTAGATAGTGTTGAAAACCTCAAAGCAGTAAACCCACAGAGAACTTAAAATTCATGGAAGTGCAAGGTAAAAATATGGCCAGATAAACACTCTCAAAGAACTTTCTAAATTACATGAAAAACAGTTTTATAGAAAAGAGGTGACAACATCCTGGATTTACCTAATTTCTGCAAACACTTTTTCTTTAAAAAATCTCCTGGTTGTTCAGCAAAACCCTCAAAGCTTTAGTGTTTGGGGTTTGGATTTTCTTCCTTTTTGTTAACTTTTCTGAATGTTTTCTTTTTTCATGATTTTTTGGTAACAAAATGGAAAAGAAAATGAGGCATTTCTGGGAACGGTGGGAAGAGAAAGAAAGGAAAGTGAGTGGAGAGAAACCTAAGGGTTTTCAGGGGAAAAGTTAAACCCCGTTTTTTCAAACACTTTCCCTTAGTAATGGAGAAAGACAAAATACGGGGAAGATGGCACAGCAGCTGGGAACGAGCGAATGCAGCCTGCTTTACCCGGGCCTGGGAAGCGCAGGAAGCGCCACGGTGCGGCAGTGCCCAGCTCCGGAAAGGGAAACTCCCGTGACCCTCGGTCAGAGGGCTGCGGGCTGGGAGCGTGGCGTGGGGAAAAGGTGTCTGCAGAGATGATCAGAAGGAAGTATTTGGTGGCAAACAAGCATAATGAGTAAGAAATGAATCTGGCAAATGTGTTGTGGAAAGGAGTCTATACTTCTGCAGCTGCTGGCAATTCTTCGTAGCGCCGGGCGTGCAGGCCCCCTGCACCCTTTCGGGGCTGCATCCCTTTGGCTCTTTCCGTCTCTGTACAGATGGTTTGTACTGTTGTAAAAAAGCTTAGCTTTTTCCTTCTTCTTATACAAAGGCCAAGGAAAACAATTGCCACAAATCCTTGTAGCTCATCACATTCATGTACACTGCATATTTTCAAGAAAAAATAAACTATTTTAGAAAGGCAATGGAGAACTCTAAGTATGTATAACCGGTGCAGTTTTCTTCTGCATCCTTCCTTGTTTAAAGTTGTAATACCATGTACTCTTGTCTTCCTTCAGGGCAGTAAATAGCCTATATCTGGTTGTGTTTGGGTGAGTGCAATAACCACTACGAGTTCTCTGAACAAACTTTGTCTGCATCACTGCTGAAAGGCTCATTTCATTACAGGCACTAGCAGACCCCTTCGGGGGGTTAGGTTTATACCCCATAAATCCCAATTTGCTGGGACACACTTGCCTTTTTAAATGTGCAGAGAACCCCGGGTATATTTTATTGATCACAAAAAATTTGTTAATATTATAAATAAACAAAGTTTCTTCAGAATGTGCAACTGTGACAAGTAGAATTTGGTTTGGTTTTGTCCCAACAAGCAGCCACCAGCGTAACTGTTCAGAGGAATGAACAGCATCTGGAGTAAAGACAGAGTGGGATCAGTGGAGATAATGTAGATAAACCTGCTCAGAACAATTGTTTGTTGGAAAAATGAAACTGGAAAGATTGCTTCGCTCTGACGAAATGTGTGTGTGTTGTGTTGAGTGAGATACTGTTGAGAAGAACTTGTCAAAGGTATGAATGTCAGCTAAGGGTCGGGATTTCACTGAAAGAAATGAGAACAAATTGCCATTTGTGTCTTTAAAAAACTCCACTGAAATCAATGGCAACCAGAAATAAAAACATATTTCTGTATGATGAAATAAAACTATCCCAAAGATTTTTTTTGTATATATATATATATATATATGTATATGTATATGTATATGTGTAATCACTTTACTCCTCCAGACAATGTCCACTGTAAACGTATATTGATGCCCTGCAGTACGATGCAGAACGTACTCGTGTGTATAACGTGAAGTATAGTTGCTCTAAAGATTCATGGTTTTCCAATCAGCTAAGTACATTCCGTTAGTTATTGTGTGACCTTGTAGAGATACAACTACCTCCCATGCTGCTGAGAAGTCACTTGCAGGAAAAATTGTGGCCTTTGTATCTTCTCAGAAACAAATGGTGGAGAACAGTCTTGCCAGACCTTGAGATTTTGAAGTGGACAGCATTACAGGATTAATTGTTTGATACTTCTTCTGATTAGTGTGTTGGTTATGAGCATTTCTATTAGTGTTTCAAGGACTTAACTACACTGTATCACAGTGTCACTCAAATATACTTAAGCATCTCTCAGTGTAATTGTATAATTAAAACGCTGTCTGGCTGCTTGTGCAAAAGCTTCTGTCTCCATTGTACGGCAGCTCAGTTATCCGGAGCAAACCCCGTGAAATTCTAGCCCTCCCCGAAATGCTTGGCGATAGCGTGCCAGCTGGTGCGTCATGGTTGTCACACAGGTCTTCCTCTCCCGTGGAAATAAGCCCGGGAAGGGGCAAGTGCTGCTTGGTCCTGAAGCCCCCAAGGTAGATCCCTGCAAAAGTCCCGGGAGATGAGGATGAGGCAAGGGACAGCCCGGGCGGCTGGCGCTGCGCCGGCTTCCTTGTCGCGCCCCGCGGCGTTGCAAAAGCCAAAGCGTGGTCCGTGTTTCATCCAGCAGCTGGGCTGCTGTAAACCCCGCCACAGCCACTGGGCCGTTTCTGTAACTCCCTCAGCTCTGGGTTTTTCGTGTCCAGCTGCCTCCTCCCGGTTAGATCTCAGCGCCTGCTGTTCCCAGGGGTGGCGCTGGCAAGCGCACGCTGGGCAGCGTTTTGGGGTTCAGGGGCACCGGCCCACTGCTTTGCTGCTTTCGCCAGGGCCTTTTCGCTGACAGCGGTGTGAATACCGTGGCGTGAAGGAGATGATCAGGCAGCTGAGCCTTGGCCAGTCGCTTCTTTGTACTCCTCAGTGCTTAGAGTGAGAATTGCAAGCGTGTGGGTGCTTGTAGGCTAGTGCTGTAGTGGCTGCTGGAAGCAAAGGGTTAAATTCCTTTTTATTCCTAATGCCCTTGCCAAGCAAACTTCATGACCTGGCTTTTTTTTTTTTTTTTTTTTTTTTTTCCCTCTCTGAAGCGATTACACTTTACTGCATTAGGATGTAGCAAAAGCTTTCGTGTCTCAGAATGGTTCACTACCAGATACTGACATGTTCCACATCTCCTGTGGCTTTCCCAACACATCAGGGATGTGGACCTCCTTCGGTTTTCTCATTATGCCAAATAATGAAATGTGGAAATAATTCTAATCCTTTCTTCTGGTTGTGCTGTACCTCTGAAAATATGATAAACTCAATCCAATTAAAAGTCATTACCTCTACAAGGCTCAGTCTCTATCTATAACCTTTGTTTTATAATTCACTCTGTTATCTGCCTTCATTATAATTTGGTGGAATAGTCATCTTTTATTACTGTTTTCTGTTAGAAAGAGGCATGTGATTTCCAGTGCTACTTGGTGACACATCTCAGTTTAAAACAGTAAAGGTCTACTAATGAGTAAAAAGAAGTTCAGTTACACTGATTTATTACATTGAGATAAAGTTTCATTTACATTGATTACAATACTGTAGGTTTAAGTAATTGTTTTGATTAAAAATGTTCTTTTGCAGCAATATTTTCTCACCATGTCAATGGCTGTTCAAGTGCATTACCTTTTCTGTCTTACTGCAGTTGATACAGTTTTACTCAAATTTTGTTCCCAGGCAGTATTTGCTAGGTTGGACTGAGCAATAAAAGCTATATATAAAGTGGCTGATCTCACTAACTCGTATTTAACCTTTCTGTCCTTAGTTTTCTCCTAAACATATTGGCTTCTCATGCCATGTCAGTGGGTGAACATATGTCAAGTTTACCATCATGGCAATAAAATAATGAACAAAAGCTGGGGCCTCTAATCCAGTTTCCTGCCTTACTAATGGCCGGTACTCAGTGCTTACAATTTCAAGGCAGAATTGTTTCCTTGAGTCTACTCCATTTAAAGAGCGTTGTGAAGGGAGTTAGTATTAGCTACAGCAACACCACTCAGCTGAAATATTTTACTAAAATACAAAGTTAAGCTATTAGTTAGAGTGGCAGCACACGCTGGGCTGCCTCCGCAGACGGCGTGCATCTTTACAGAGTCAGTGCAAGCTGTGAGTCTGGCCCACAGTATATCAAACCTTGCAGCTGCGTTTCCCTCTTCTCTTACCCCCACTGCGTGTAACCCGGAGAAGATTCTGAAAGCCAAATATATATTTATTCCACTGAGGAAACTTTATCAACCTGCACCAAAGTTTATTGGCACTAGCTGGTGATATAATGGGTAGTTTAAACCCTGCTAACTGTGAATAATTTTTCAACAGTGTTTATGATTGCAGTAGATTTTAACAGACCAGAAGTACAGATAACATAAATATTTCTACCAGAGATGATTGTCCTGGAACTATAAATAAAATTAGACTTAGCTTGTAAATAAATTCAGTGTGTGCCAGCCAACATTTATAATTCTTTGTTGCTGCATGCAATACAGTAATTCATAAGGAAAATGTGCAGGGACATAAACAGCCAAATTTTGCTTTTCAGTTACACAGGTGCAACTTCCCCTGACATCAAGGAGAGTGGCTCTTGTGCAAATGAAAGCACGGTTTGACCCATAGTCTCACAGTGCTGGCCCCTAATTAAAAGACAGCGGCTGGTCCACATCAGAGGCTTTTGACTGTGCTACTCAATTAGACATGAAAGACACTAGACAGAGCACCAAATGCTACTAGTTACTGTATAGGCTAATACTGAGAATTTCCAGAAACGACGCACAGTTCCCTTTGCAGTTACTGTATTATGACTTTGCTGGTCTAGTACTACCACTTAGCAGAGTTGAAATTATCCTTTCCTGATGCTCTCAAGTGTGTATAACTTAGCTTCTGGTCTGCCTGCAGACATATTTCTTCCAGGCGTTTTGTACTTACCCTTCCTTTAGGAGCTCATGCCTTCTCACACTGAGTTTCTCGTTTTTAGTTTGTTATGCAAATAGAATAATTTAAAAAGTAAAAGCCTGCTTTGCACACAATGAAGTTTTTTTTTTTTTTTTTTTTTTTTGACAGGTAATGCTGATAACCGAGTTATTGTGAATTATCTGTATTTCTGTTACTGACGTGCATTTTACAATGACGCACAAACAGAAACCGTCCAAAGAACTAACTCTTTTGTACACTGGCGCCGGAGCAATAATCCACACTTAGTTCCCTTTTCATTTCAAATACACGATTCAGGCCGCAGTGGAGCAGTCTAAAAAGTTGGTCATTTTTGTATTCTTCAACCTTTTTCACATTCCTTTGTCTCTGCAGGCTATTGCTACAACTCCCTCTTCTGCTGGCTGGGCATAATGGTTTTCTTTATGCGAAGCTCTGTGCTGCAAGAAGGGCTTTCTGTCGTGTAGCGACAAGGGGGAAAGGAAGCTTTATCGAATCAGCTGTGAAAATGCCATCTGTAATCTGCAGAATAACAAGCATAAAAGGAATGCTAAAATCTGGGCACCAGATTTTGCTCTCATTTTGTTACATTAGTGTCAATCTGTAGAAAATCTACTGACTTCAGCTAACTCCAGGACAGACACTGATCTTATTTATTCTTTGGTGGAAGTCTAAACTAATTACTCTGGATTTAGCAGCCATATAACAGAAATCAGAATCTGGCCTTTGGGACAAATGACAGCCCACTGTATAGCAAACTCCAGGGTCCGATTCTGCAGCCCTTACTCTCATCGAACAGCCCATATGCAAGCAAACAGGATTTGCTGCTGGGGCTGTCCATGTAAGCACCGTCTCAGCTGCACTTTGTGTAGCTTTCAGAGCTAGACCTCTTGAATGTGTTCTGGATAGCTTTAGTTTTCTCTTGCTTGTTTTAGGCTCAAGTATGAAAAATGATTCAAAACTTCTTCAGGCACTGCCCTTATCCTTAAACTTGCTGATGGTCTCTCTGGTTTTCCAACCAAGATTTCTATTTGTAAACCATTTTTTCTCTCTCTGGTTAGGTTTCTGATTTTTACCTAACTGGGAAATACTACCTCTATTCTTTTGAGTCCTACATCAATTCTCATTTGATTAGGTATGTATGATGCTTTTCACAATGGGATCCTGCATGGGGCCACCAGACTGGGTTATAATACAAATAATAATAAATAATTGTTATTAGATCCAGCTCTACAGAACAGCTCTGTGAATAGGGAGTGGCACAAACTAGTTTCAGGTACATTAGCTGATAAAACGTTCATGTAGTGCAATGTAGTTCTTGGCTAGAGTCCTTTCTGTGTCTGAAGACAGCAATCCAATCTCTTGTGTATATTTCCAAAGTTAAGGATCTTTTTCACCTTCTTCTCGAGAGGACATAAAAGAGGCCATCTCTAAACCATACCTACTCAAGTGCAAGAGTGTTAGGTGGCTCCCATTTAGTTGATCATGGGGTTAATATACCTTCAGAAGCTAATGGATTTCCTTTTCTTATTCTTCAGCTCTTCCTTACCTCCTGCATTCGGTACCTATGTGGATATATAATAGGTTCCTGCCTATAACAGTCTTTTCTTTAATACCTGTTCAAACAGAAATTAAGATAAAAGTGTCCCAGCTGTATGCAACAGGAAGTGCCTGCCTCCTTTTTAGATAGGCTTGCAAATAATCTGTGTTGATTTCCTCGGTACTCAATAGAAACATTGGGTCAAATATAAATGGACTCCAGTCTCTTTAAAGTGTCCGATTCAGGATGTCGTGATACAGTTATGTTCTCCCTGGCTTTACTCAGGACAAGAAACTAATTCTCCTCATGGTGACATGCCCCCACAAAAGCACTCATTAATGCATGACTCACCAAAGACTCACGTCAGACGTGCTCATCAGCATTAGCAGAGCTCAGAAATCCTGACATATGATATACTTCTCCTTATCCAACAGAGATGGGTTCCTCCAGGAGTCTACTCACTGTGGCTAAGGTCATCTTTCTCACATTTGTGAAGTTGCAGGCGTGAACCTTCCTCTATCTTTTCAAGTGGAAAGAGCCACTTCCACTTTTATCTCAGCTCTTACTTTATCCTGCTCTGAAGATGATGGAATTAGAAACACTTCTGAAGTAGGCTCTCTAGATGTTTTTGCTTCCAGCTTACCTCCTCCATCCAGAGTAATCAGCCATCCAGTTTATGATTAAGTCATTGGTGGTCATGTGCATAACTGCAAGTGATGGATTTATGTGCTAGAGAATTTATCAGTCATTAGTAATTTTGGCAATAAATATATATATATGTCCTCATGCATAAACTGGCTAAAGAAAGGGAGAATAGATAATCTGGGAAAAGGAGAAGGGAAAACTGATGACATTACAAAGTTTTCTGTAAAAGTAGGCGTATGTATCTGCTACAGGCTGGTTTGTCTGAAGTTCTGGGTGCAGCTTTGATCTTTGGAGGATGTGTGAACTTTGAGCAGTAGTTCAGTAGTTCTGAAATAGTCAATATTCTATAGCTCTGAAACACTCATACTTCTGTTAGGCTGAAGTGTCTCTTTCTAATATGTAATGCTGTTGTGCGGCATTTTAGCTACAGAAAGACCCAGTTTCATTTAATGTGTGGCCCAGTGTGCTTTTAAAAAATAACAGCCTTTGACTCATTAGCAGTTGCAGCTAGCTGGAAAGCAGTTTTGGTTGCATTCAGTAACCTCTGTCTCCCTCATTCATTAGTGCCTCCTATTTAATTCCGTTTGGAGAGGAAGAACGCGCTAAACTGTTAAGGAGCCGTCCAAACGGACGGAAGTCCTCTCCTCCCAGCTATGCACGGGAGCTCTCTCGGTCTTGAAATGACCCCAGGCCCCCGAGTTAGAGCAGTAGCCTTGGCACATAATTCTCCCGTCCTCATCAACCGCATCCCCAGCACATGGCCACGTGGACTCTTTCCTGCTGGCGTGCAAGGTTGTGTCAAAAGTGCAAATGCAGGTGTCCACCCTGGTCTTTTAGCAGCAATTAACCTTTCCTCCTGGGTTTCCTTTGAAGCTTACTCATGTTTTTATTGCAAAATAGCAGTCAAGAATTTTATAGAGACTAATATCTAAACTTCCACATTACCTAATCTCATCTGTTCCCTTATCAGGGGCCTCAGTTTTATTTCATTCCGATTCTAACGGGGATAATTATTAGGCTTTAAAGAAGCCATCTTGAATTTCAAAACTGCAGTGCTGTCCGTGTGCATGATTTGCTCTTCACTTAGAAAATGACGCGTGGAAGCACAGCCCCTTTGTCTAATTCGAACCTCGCAAAGGTTTTCTGGCAGCCAGTAGCCCACAGCTTCACTGGAACCTTCTGATCCATGCTGGTGTAACCTGCAGAGAGGGTCGTCCCACATCCTTGCGAAAGGAAGACTAGATTCTCAGTAAATGCACATTGATTTCAGCATAGCTCCTTCTATCAGTAGTTTTGCAAATACGTAGACATCTCTCTTCTTTGCTGGTTGCAATTCAGCTTCTTGTTTATTTTGAGGTTTTAAAATGTATTTTTGCTAGCATACATTGCTATTTCAAGCAGAATAATATTTTAGCACTGTTAAGCTGCAGGGTATAAATGCATATTATATTTTCCAGAGCTTTCAAGCTGAAAGCCCATTTTTAAATACGACATTGGGTGTGGCTGCTGGAAATCAAAGGAGTCACAATAGACTAGCGCAAATGGATTTGTCTCACTGCCAAACTTCCAGAGGCCAATTTATCAGCTGCAGGTTTGACCCTATATGGCTAAAACTAGTGTAACCAGAATGACTGAGATAAGTATAACTGAGGCCTCTGAGTCTGCGAGAGAGAAATTAAACTGGACTGTCCCTGGAGGAGAAGAAACATCTGCAAACCTGTATTCGCTAAACGTTGAAGGGCTCCGTTTATGCCAGCCCAGGGACAGAATGAGCTGAAGAGCAGAGCTGGGTGGCACGTGGCGTTGGGAGGCACGGCATTAAGCAAGGTGGCCCCTTCTGGGAAAGGTGCCGCGTGGGTCCTTGTGCTTGCTGCTTCTGAAGGCAACTGGCTGAGCTGCTTCGGTGCGTTACGGATGAGAGTTAGGGGATAAAGGAGCAGAGTGGCCACGGGGCAGATGGAGAGCCTTGGTTTTTACGGGGGACTGTTTGGCGGAAGGGGAAAACAGCAATGAACATGACTAAGACTTTTTAAGGTGTTTAGGTGTCAGGCACCCAGCTGTCATAGAAAATCAGTAGGATTTAGATGCTTGAAGTCTTAAAAAAAAAAAAAAAGAAAAGAAAAAAAGAAAGAAAAAGCCCTCACCCTTCCAGTGAGCCATGTGCTTATCATCATCCAGATCACTTTCTTTGTGTGATTTCTTTTCCGGCACCCCATGTGTATACAAGTTTTTTTTTTTTTTTTTTTTTTTCCTGCTTCAAAACCAGCTGAAGTTTTTTAGGCAGAGCTGCAATCTAAACAGTCAGAGGGAAGAAACCTGAATGGGAGCTAGCCCGTCGTGCCTGGACGTGCTCTTGCTGCTGGCCTAGCGGTGGCAGGGAGGCGCACAGGGACACGGGAGGCCCAGCCCTGCCTCTGCTCTCCTCTCCTGCCGCAGTCCAGTTTTTCTGCACACGCAGGCAGAGCAGCATTTGCAGCTAGCAGCAGTGCCGTGGCGTGATGGAGATGGCGACTAGTAAGAGTGCAGAGAAGCGAAGTGAATCAAGGCATCCGGGTAAAGATCCGTGCCTGTCCTTTCCGTGTCTCGTTGCCAGTCCCCCAGCAGTTCAGGCTGAGTCTTGCAGTGGATTACCACTGGACAGTAAGACCATTAGCAGGGTGAAAGAGCAGGGTCCCTGTATTAGCACTTTCCCTCTTGGGCTCACTTTGATTAGTCTTTGAGCATCTTTGCAGAGCTCTGCACTTCTGAAGCAGAAGCAATGGAAAAACCTCTTTGTATCTGTCTCATTCAGTGGTTGAGTCGGTGAGGATTTTCTACTTAGATATTAGAAAAGTGATAAACTAATCAATATTGGGTTCAGTTAGTAAAGTGCGGGGGGAGTCCGCCAAACCAGAGGCTAAGGGAACGGGTAGCTGAACTTTCTTATGACATGCATGTGGTCATAGTCAGTGCCACATAAAAGAAAGAAAAACAGTTCATGGCTGTGAATAAATTGCTCACAGATGAAGAATCTAGTTTGCCAGTCATGTGATGGGAGCAATCTATTCAAATGATTTGTTATGTCTCAGTGTTTGTCTCAGGCAGTACCAGCAGCAGGAAAGTAGAGATACAACATTGTTAGATAATATGTAACAAAGAGGTGAGAGATAATGGGCTATGACCAGATTTCAGTGGAAAAGGCATACAGTGCTAATCTACCATGGATGGTTTCTTTAATGAGCAAGAAATTGAAAGAACATTTTAAGGGTCCTATTTCTTCCCTGAAACAGTATCGTTCTGAACGCCAAGCATAGCATAGCACTTGAATAGCTGGGCCAACCATATTATGCAAATATTCTCATGCTCAGGTCTTAAATATCCAATCTCTCAGCTTTTTTCCCTGGAGAATAGTATTCTCACCTTCTATTTTGGATAAAATTAATGAGCATTGGTGTGTGGGAAAAGTATGGCAACATTAATGAAGTTAAATGAATGTAAAAAATTAAAGAGTTTTTTAGTTAGTTTCTCATTTTTGCTCCTTTTGCTTATATTACTGAGTAGATACTGTGTTCCTGGTGCAACTAAATCCCTACTGACGTTGCTCTGAATTTTTGGACTGAAGGGAATTTACAGTCAGCCTTAGGGTAATTAAGGCTGTCAAAAATAGTGGGTTTTGTGTTTTTTTCTTTCCTCTTTTTTTTTTTTTTTTTTTTTTTTTTTTTGATTTGCTGGTTAAGCCCCAGAGATCTTTTTTTAATGTGTTTTGGATCTGCCCCAGTTTTTATAACTAAAGGAGAAGGTTCAGGTTCTCTATAAGGTGCTATTTGGATCCTGAACTTATATAGACCATTCAGTTTCTTGGAGGTCAGTGGCAGACACTGATTTACATCAGCTGCAATTCTTGCCAATAGTTATGTGGTAGGCTGGATCCTTTCCTCTAAAGACTAATTGGAGACCATCAAACTTAATTTTGGTACTTTAAGTTCATTCTGTCTCTGTGAAAGGCCACTAAAGCTTTCCTGCTTTTCCCTTCTCTTCGATTTCAGTTGTAACGCATAATACTGGCTTTCAATTGCAGTTTCAAAGAGTATGCTATGCAAAGCGCTGTATCTGGACCAGCTTGGACAATGGGGTGTGCCTGCATGTACATCTGTATGTAATTCGCTCACCAACGCGAGGCTTGTGTTCAATGATGTAAACCACTTTTGATGTCAGAAATATTAAGAAAAACTCTGTGTACCTCCAGCCCTACAATAGGGAAAAGGTTCAGCTCCTTTCAGGATGAGGCTCTGCTGTAGGACTGGTGATTGAGGAAGGCGCCACCAGCCTACTGAACTGTCCTTTCTATTTCATGTGCAGACTGAAGGAGTTTCATATGCAAAATCTGTCAGTATATTTCTCTACTTCAAATTCCAATGTTTGGATTTATTTTTTAGGTGATGAATGCTTGTATGAAAGCTTTCCTGAACTTCCTCTGGAGGAAGGACCAGAAGCTGATGGAGAAGCTGCAAATGTCCAGTGTCCAACGTCCCTCAGTGTTCAAGAGCCATCTTCTCCAGCAACCTCCAGCGAAGCTTTCACACCAAAGGACAGCTCTCCTTACAAGGCTCCAATATACATTCCTGATGACATTCCCATTCCTTCAGAGTTTGAGCTGCGAGAATCCAACATTCCTGGAGCAGGATTAGGGATATGGACCAAAAGGAAGATTGAAGTAGGGGAAAAGTTTGGCCCTTTTGTAGGTGAGCAGCGGCCACACCTTAAAGATCCCAGTTATGGTTGGGAGGTAAGAGACACTTCACATTCTTTCAGTCTGTTGAACTCTCCTGAATGTTTGTAAACACAGAGGTATTTGCAGAATTTGAGTTCTATCCTGCGGTAGCCAGGGAATATTTTGTTATACTGAGAGTGTTTTGTGGACTTTTGGTGCTTTCTTCATGAGAATTGTGTAAGTGTAAGCTCAAAAAAAAAGGGGGGGCAGGAATTATTGTTGCTCTTCATGCATGATGTCTGTCTGAGTGGATACCAACAGATCCCCTCTCTTTTTGTGGGGAAGAGGAAGAAGTTGTGCTATCAGAACTTTTCTGCAACATTTTCATCTTGCTTTTCTGCAGTTCTGCAGTATAACATATCCGTAGATGAGGATTTGTAAATTAAAAAATGGCACTGTACTGTCTGAAAACAAAATGGATGCTGCTTTTGGTGTTGTCAGTCACCACTTTCTGTTGACAACAATTAGAATAGCTGTAAAATCTTTTATTGTTTGCTAAATTAGTATTGCAAAACCTTCTGCTACTCAGGGACTTTGAATGCTAAGGGTTTGATCCTGGTTCCATTTACGTTAGTGGGAATTTTGCCATTAATTCAATGAAAGTATGTTTGGATCCTAATGTCATAAAGCTAGTACACGTGGGAACGATGTGGATCATGTTACTTCTGCAGATGCTCTGAGAAATGTTTTTTGTGAAGGAGTTCAAGGCCTGCTTTTTTGAGTACCATGGCTACATCTCACTTTCCCTGCCTTCTGGGGGCAATGTGTGCTCCTCGCTTGGACAGTCCTGTGAAGATGGACAGGTTGCAAGTCCACAGCCAGATGAATTGCCGTGGTGCCCATTCTCCTTTTGGAGCAGTTGGCAGTGCTCACACTTTGCAGTCTTGCTCTCCAGGGACAAAGGTTATATTAGTGCTCCTTGCCCTGTGTTTACAAGGTGTGTCCCCGCTGAATTTTCTCTTTTGGGGTCATGGGAAAGAGATTTTCTCTTGTATCTGGTACTAAACAATGTCCTCAGTGTCTCATGGTGTCCGAATGCACTGAGCTCTAAGCGATACATGTTGTCAGTCATCTAATAGTACATTAGTTGAACCCCTCACCTGAATCCTTAGGTCTCTGTGGCACATAAGTGGCTTTTAAGCTGAAGAAGATCATAGATTTTTTCCTTAGTGTTGGTATAATGTGACATAAAAACATTCCTTCATAGTTTTATTCATAGTTTTAACAATGTGTGGTAGAAATAGAGTACAATCTTGGTTTTCCATCTGTACTTTTCCTTTGAATAACAAGGTTCCTGATAAGAGGAGAAGTTTGCATGACTCTCCAGGGGCACAACTGACCTTTGGATAGCTGGGAGTTTCATCTTCCCAGGAAAAATGGAGTTTCACTGTGGAGCAGAGCCTCAAAGATAGGGTGGATAATAAATGTTTGGTTTGCTTTTAGCTATCAATGAATACTCAGTGAGTTCATTCCAAACTTTCCGTCCAGTTGTTTAAACACTTGTGAGACCTGTGACAATATGACAGAATAGTGTCAAGAGAAATTATAGACTTGGCAGAACTCTATAAAGTTAACAGACCCTGATGCAATATAATTGCTAGTGAGAAATCTTTATTCTTTGAACAAGGCACCAGGAAACCATAAAAGCTGACTTTTAGCCACACCACAATTAATCTCAGATATCAATAACAGAAATTTAAGTAAAACTGCTGAGACGCTACCGCAAATGCAGGTTTAACACATTTCAAAATTAGTGCATTTTAGGATGGATCCTCAGGCAGTATAGCACTGCTGAAATCAAGAGAAACACACCTTCATTTTCCCATCCATAGATATTGATACTGTACTGTAATAGTAGAAACTGGATTTTAGGGTTCAAATATTTAGGATTGGAAGCTACTAAATTCAAACAAGAAAAGCATATCTGGATACTGAAGGAAGCTCAAATGTCACACCGAATCACTCTCAAGCTGTAGGACTCATGCCATTTGAACAGCATGATGTATTTGGGGCAGCTGGGGAGAAGCTACTGGAAAATGTTGGAGGAAAATCACACAAAATCAGCAGCCAACTGCATCTGCAATTTGGCCACTCATCTAGAAGTACTCCACAATGCTCAAGGAAGCTTGAAACAGAATATTTCCCCCCAAAATGATTTAACTACCTTGACTGTAATTGAAGGGAGACAAATACTAGTTACCACAGTTTACACAATGAGCAAAATCGCAAGTACTGAAGATTAAATCTAAGGGACAGATGTGGAGGATCTAGTTATGTTCAAAAAGACCTCGCCAGTGCCTATCCCAGTCCCACCGTTGATGATCATGCTGGTCTGGAAACTGCATTTTCCTTGGACCTGTGACTTGGTATTTAAAAAGGGAGGAAAAACCCCTGTTAACAGCATTTGGGCTCAGGTATGGGCTCAAAGTGTGGGATAGTGAGGAGAAAGCTATCATTTAGTGATGCTTTAATACAATCTTTACAAAATACACTTTCCTGGTGTAATTTTTTCTGCCTAAATGGTCACCGTTGTGAAACTGGGCATGTCTCCTGCCAGGTGCAAGAATGTTGGTTAGTAAACAGGCATGGTGGGTTCAATTTGCTGATACCAGAGTGAAATTTTGTCACTGCTTTCAGTGGAGAAAGGATGGAGCCGAAGATCCTGTATGGTACTAACTGTGGATTTCAGTCATTTCATAGTGTGCGGGGGTTTAAAATCTCTTTACAATTATACTGAAGTTGCTTATCTTGTGGACTGCCCTGACCTAGCTGTTGTCGTGATACTCTTTTCTGTTCAATTATACATAAATCCTAGGATGGTTCCTGGTGGTATAGAGGTAAACTGTGGTGACTTCAAAGGGACGATGGATCACAGACTTTCACCGTAGCAGACGGTGGCTGCCTGCCCTGCTAGCACTGCTGGAGAGCCCAAAGAGCTCAGCGACAGGGGCCCGGAAAGCGGTTGAAGTGCTCGCTGGTTCCACGGGCCAAAACCGCATCTCACTGCACCCGCCGTACTCTTTGCTTCACCTCCCAAGTGCACCGCTCAGAAAAACACACAGCGGGTTTGCAGCAGTGTTCGTGGGCTCATTTAATTCTCCTGAATAGACTGCCCTACAAGAAGGATGATCAAGCTATTGGGAAATCAGTCTTTCAATTTTATCTGCATTTTTCTGAGCTTAAGATGAAACCTCTGAATATGCAATGATATTTGAGCTTCACAGATGCTGTACAGAAGGATATCTTTTTAACAAAAAAGATTGATATAACCATATCAAAATATTTTTATAAAGGAAGATTTGCTCCTTTTTAGCAATTATATATTATTACTAAGTCACCTAGGATATTAGAACTAGAAATCCAGAACCCTACACAGGCTTTGTAGGAAAGATCTAACTAAACCCAAATTTGGACCATAGCTACATTTTTTGAAAGGGCATTTTTAAAACAGGCTACGTGTTAAAGCCCCACACAAAAAGATTGCCCCAGTGTTGGGCATTTCCAAGTTGGAGATACTTCTAACTTTCAATTTTTGTGACTTGAGTCCATCTCTGTTGATACAAGGATGAGCCTGTAGTGGTTGGGAGAAAAGGAGGGAGCTGGAGGAATTGCTACTCTTAAATTTTGTGATTGATGCAGAAAAAATTGCCACTGCCCATACCTAGGAATTAGACTTAGGAATTTCATGGAGCCTGTTCATAAACTCGCCCAGGGAGCAAAACTCCCCGTGGCACTGAGGCAGGGGTTCGCCAGAGCAAGTCTGAGAAAACAACGTCCGTTGTGTCCACGCATTTACTTCGGCTATAAAATGCGCTGGGGAACAAAGAAAATTTGTTGTGATGTAGTTGTGCTTGGGTCATGATTGGAGTGCTGTAGACCAGTTTAAATGAAAAGCCATAAATTTGAATTTTATCTCATTTTGTGGGTCTAGCACTGAGCATTATCTAATCAGGTATTGGTTAGCTAAAGTACAAATCGAACTCGGGGTCGCCGGACAGGGGGAAAGGTCGAGCTTTTTTGCAGTTTGTCACTGAGGTTTTAGTATTTGCCGGCAGCCCGAATATCGGAGGGGGCCGGGTGGCTGTTGCTCGGAGATTGTTTGAAAAGGGAAAATTGACTGCTTCTTAATCAACAAAGAAAACAAGCTTTTAAGGGGATGGCAGTAATTTTTTAAACAAAAGCAAGAGAACGTGAATTTAGTGATTTCATCATAGTTCATGCCCTGCTATGAAAAACAACTTGGAGAGTATTTCAAGGAAGGCCTTTAAATAGGTCACTGAAGCAAATGCACCTATCTACCACCAGGGTCTTCCAGAGTAGGTCGAATATTCAGATTCAGGTCTTTTACTGTTACAGCAATCTCAAAGTCACATTCCTAGGCAGAATTTTTCTGCAGAGCTTTTTATCCAAAGGTTTATTTGATTTCTTTACTAGGATAGTAGAAACAGGAGCAATAAACTTGAATAAATCAAATTTGTAATAGAAGTAAAAACTATTTTAGCTCTTTATAAAATAACGTATAATCTGACTATAAAGCAGAGTATACTTTCCTTTCACAGCACTGAGGCCAAGAAACATCGCAGATTGGGTAATGTCTACTTGAACTGATGCATGAAACTCCTTTTAACTTTTAAATGGAAGTTAGGAGGCTATTTGGTTTTTTGTCCCCCTAACATTTTTGAAGTGGCCCTTTGGAGAAAGCTGGATAGCTTCTTAAGCACTGTTCTGGAGCAAGGGCTTCCCATTGATAGGGAAGGACTGGAATATTTGTAATTTTAAGTTTCCATTCTGTACTGTTTGGCTTTCCTTTGGCATTTTTTAAATTTAAATTTAGGTGTACTTGGAGGTTTTGATTGCCAGAAGTACCACCTATCTTTATGAAAAATAAACAGTAAGTTACCAAAGTGTCTAGAACTGGAATATAAAGTAAACGTCTTCAAATCCATGTTATAGTGCCTAAGCTGATAGGTAGATTTTACTGTCATTCCCAGCATCTGAAGACTTCAGCTGTGATTGGTGGGAGTTACTGGTTGATTCCTCTCTATATATCTATGCAAGCCTCCATTTTTGGGTCTTCCTTTGGAAAATCTATGCCAAAATGTTGAAAGCAGCATCTCTTTCTTTAAAAACAAAATTAAAGTGAAGCATCTTCTAAATAACTGGCATAGATTCCGCACATCTTAGAACTCGTGTTAAGCTATTCCTAATAAACACCACCAGTGCTGAGGACACATGGTTATGTGAAGGGGGCTAACACACTTTAAGCTCAGCCTCTAGAGGAGGCTTTCATGTAAACCAGACTGGTGGACAGGGGTTTCTTCTGCAAAGTTGAACATGGTATAGTTGTACAGAATGGAATAACACTGAGATGTAGATACGGTCACTTCTAGGTCATGGGATTACATGCAACATCAGTGGTGAATGTATTTCCTTCCTAAAATGAAATTCCTTTTCTAAGGTGCATATGAATTTAGCTCGTAGTGTCAGTGCAGCTTCCATCTCTTGTAGACACAAATAGTGAAATAACATCCTCGTAGCTGGTGAAGTCACACTGCGATAGAGCAGTAGATTATGTCTGTTGCAAGAGGGAAAAATGAAAGGAACCAAGAGTTCACTGCTTCGGATTGTTTTCCTTCAGGATAATGAGTAAGTCTCATTGTCAAAAAGAAAACTTAAATTTCTGCTGCTGTCTGACACTTTTTATGATCATGACACTAACTAACAGACCACGTCTTGACTTTTCTTTGAATGGTCTTTAAGGGCTTTAACATGTAAAGCAACTCCTCTCTAGACCAGATGGCTGGAAAGTGGCGAAGTGTAATGCAGAATCCTTGCCTATATTTTGTCCTTGCATACGGATTTCAGCAGCATAAGGATTTCAGGAACCTTTGCAAAATTATCATTGAAGCAGAAGCAGGAGCAAGAATGTGAATGCTCCTGCTATTTGAAAATAAAAGCAATACATTCGTTTTGTGATGGGGGGATGGATGCCCTTGTGATCGATACAAGACCAACCTATTTGCAGATAACGTATTCCCCCCCTCAACAGACCATCTGTTTCTGGCAGCTACAGGTGGGGGTGACATCCTTACCTTTTCTTCAATACTTAGGTGATGGTTTATCCCATTTGGAGCTCAGCTTTGCAAGGCATAGAGCACTCTGGCTGAGGTCCAATAAAGCACTTAAGCATGGGCTTATCATCAAAAGGATTACCCAGGTGTTTGAGTTAAGCATGTGCTTAGCTGCTGTGTTAAGCTCTGTGTTAGGGACATAGTGTTCAGTGCGACATAGGATGGAGTTCATACCATATATCTTGCCTGGGGTGAGTATGTGTGAGGGGGCTTATGACAGCCCCTGCAAAGTTGCTTACGAAGAAGACATTACTTACAGGGCTGCTAATGCTGCCAGTCTGAATTCTTCTTTTCTTTGTGTCTATGTCTGTGCTGAGGTTGTGACGAAGGGAGACACTGCAGCAGCTGTAGGAGTCCATAAGCTAGGCGGGCAGAACATGAGCCTACGAGGTGATGCCGGTTATACGCACCAACCAGTTATACGGCTGTTGATGCCTGCTTTCTCCCTGCCCAGAGGACATACGGTTTATAGTTACAGATGAGGAAACATCAGGTCCTCAAATAGCATGCTACAAGCAGGTGGACTCATGGTTTACTTCTAATGAAATATATTTGACGCAAAAGGGAATCGTTAATCCCTCCACGGAGTAGTCTGCTGTCATCTTTCTCCACTGTTCCTTACTTCAGTTCTTCAGTTCTCCTTATTAGTGCTTTGAACAACGTTATCGAGCAAAGTCTCATGCTCTGAGGTCAGTGGGACAGGAGCCCCTGATTTCCGTCAGTCCCGTGGACAAGGTGATCGTCGCCTGCTGAGATGGCTTTCTAGCTAACCGGAACGGAAGCGGGAAAACTCTGCAAACCCCGCAAAACTCGGTGCTCGCGGGGCCAGCAGAGCTGCCGTTCAGGGCCTGCGCTGAGGTCCAGTCAAGCGGGTTCTGGCATGGCCCCGTGGTGAGTTTTGAAGTCTCACAAAAACAAAGTGGCAAGGCAACGCCTGTGCCTCGGTTAAATCTGGCACTATTTATCGTGAAACCTCCTGCTGCTGCTGGGCCCGTGGGTGCTCTGCTGTGTCCTTCACCTTGGGGGCAGGAAACCACCCATTTCACGGCACTGTCTTTCGGATCCCTAAAGCCAGCGACGCCTTTCTGTGAGTCTCTAGAAGGTAGAGACGTTTCCGCAGAGCAGCCAAGGTTTGAATTTGATCAGCCAGAGAGTTAATGCATGGGGAAAGTGGAGGGAAACCATAAGGGTCATGAGGCAGGAGCCCCGTTCCTGCAGCGAGAGCGGGGAGAATGGCACCCTGGTACCTGCCTCAAAGCAGAGCTGGGAGGACATTTCAGAAATTAGTATTCCCATTCAAAATAAGGTGTTTCTTAATTACTCACATGTGACCCAGGCAAATTTTACTTGAATCCAGTAGCACTGTGCCTAATAAATAAACTGAAGGAGAAGCTAGAATTGGAGATCTGTGAGATTATCAAAATACAAAGAAAAATCTCTGTAAGATGTCAGATGTTCCTTTAAAAGACAAAGCATGTAAACTGAACTTGGCTATTAAGGCAGATAACAACAGAAGGAAAAATAAAAAGACAGAACTGAAGAGAATAATAATTACATCTAATAGAACTGACAAACAATCATAATTCTTCCCATTAAATAAATATGTGAAAAAAATTTATTATGGAATGACACATTATGCAAGCCAGGATTCAAAGATGAGTTCTTTGCATTAAGTACAGTAGATGCCATTAAGGAAAACAGTCAATATGTCACTAAGCCATGGCCTGTAAAATTAAATTGATTTGGTAAATGCAAGTAAGATAGATCTGTTTGCTTTCATCATCAATTTTGAGTGGGTGAACAGGTGATGTCACCAACCTGGGAGCGATAAAGATGCAGGACCATCTGGAAAGCTTTGTGATGGATGGGCAACTGCTTTTGGATAGTGACAGTGCTGTGGTACTTTGTCACTTGGGATGCAGTACTTAATAACTTTTCAATACCATCATAATAAATTTCACTGCCTTATTAATATAGAAATGGTGAGTTATTACTGTGATGGCTATTGTAAATAACTAGAGATGCAGCTGTCAAAAGCTGATTGTTTGGGCATGTTTCTTTAAGCAACACAGTTGACTTGGGATAATCAACGTATGTCTATACCAGCAGAGTTTATTGCTCTTGTCAAAAGAAAAAGCTGCATTATTCAAAAATTATGTGAAGTCCATAATAAACAAGTTTAATATATTATTAGACTTTTCCTATAAGTTTCCTAACACAGAACAATAAATCATTTTTAATAATGCCTTTCCATGTACAATAATATCCTTATGCTGTAATAATGTCCTTTCCTAACTATTCACAAACCAGAGAACTTCTGAAAAAACAGAAAGGTATCTCTCACTCATCAGAACACTTACTTACAAAATTAAATCTCCCTATTTCATTAGAAGGCTACTTTTGATATAAAGCCAGTGGCCTTTAGCTGTGTCTTTTTATTTTAATTGAACAGATGTAGTTAAAAGTAATCTATGACAAAGAAATACGGACAAAACTATAACCATGTGTCCCTAAATACTGGCAGGAAAGAGCATCTGTGGGTGTTTTAGGAAAGCCCAGGACTGCTCCGTGACATTGTTGCTAATGCCATCAGGCTGAGGACTGGAGAGAAACAAAATGCGTAGATAGTTGTTAGCAGAAGATGAATTACCAGATCAATCATTTAGCACCATTCAGCGTATTATACTGTTGTTCCCTGGGAAGATAATTAAATCAGTGATGTCTTTCTTATTTGTGGAAAACGGCACCAACTTGCAAAGAATATCTGAAGCTCCTCAAATATATTATTTCTGGATTTTTTTTTTTTTTTTACCATGCTGACTTTGCCTTTCAGACCCTAACTTTGTCCGTCTTTTCAATTAAACGTCTCTCTACCGTTTCTGTGACTGCTGAAAAGAGAGCCAGCAGTCTATTAACAGGCAATAAAGTTCAGGAAGCCTAGGACTAGTTTCTTGGGTCAGAGGTGAAAACTGCAGGCGACGTGAAGCAGCGGTTTAGGGAGGCAGGACTTGGTGAAATGTTTGTTAACGCAAACGGGCACGTGCACGTCCAAGGATGCAGCGCTGACCTTCATCGTTTAGCCGCCACACGCTTTAACACTGCTGCCGAAATCTGGGCGATCGATCTAATACAGATATTGCTACACTCGAAAACATTCTGCTGCTTGTTAAGGCCTGCTGAACGGGCCGTGTTAGCGCTCCAAAACGTACGCGTTCGGAAGTAAAAAAGAGGAAAAAAAAATCGGATAATGGGGTATTTCCACCACGGAGAATATTAATATGGCGTTTTATTGACGTGACAGCTGTAATGTTTCCTAGCTCAACAGTAGGTGGCATGCAGGAGTGAAGACACAGGTTGTCATAATCTAGCCCAATTTTATGTGATCGCATTAAATTTGGTGCATACAATAAGCATTAATTTGGAAAAAAATACGACTATTAAGTAG
Organism: Rhea pennata; assembly: GCF_028389875.1. Taxonomy (NCBI): domain Eukaryota; kingdom Metazoa; phylum Chordata; class Aves; order Rheiformes; family Rheidae; genus Rhea; species Rhea pennata. Next base: position 5,523,129 of record NC_084671.1, on the reverse strand, counting down.
GCCTTCCTTTAAAGTGCAGTCATAGCCTTTAGCAAGGGCAGATGTAAGAGATCCCACCAAAGGCGTAACGTTTCCGCAGGGGAAGCCTGCAGCGTAAAGGGGCTCTGGTGTATAGTGGGTTTCCCAAAGTGTTGTTCTTAGTCTTAACTTGATGAAGTGTGCTGGCAACACGCACAAAACGCTCTTTCTTTGCCTTTCTGTGAGTTTTCACATGTTACGTGAGGTCTTTGCGGAGCCGTTCGGTCTTTCCGTGAGCGGCACTCGTTACTCTGGTATCTTCTTGAAATGGCCTCACGCGGTAAATGGGCCCTCTAAAAGGACAGCTACTAGCGCATGCATATTTCATTCGAAGTTAACTTTGGGCACTTTTGCCCGCTGGACTTTCCGCTCGGGCCTGTGGACGGTTCCCTCGCGATACGTTTGCTGCCCGTAGCGCTGCTGCGCGGCTCGGTGAGGTCTGCCGGCAGGTTCCCCGTGACCCAGCCGTACCGATCCGCCTCGCTGAACTGCCTGTTCTGGAGATCCGTGGTTTCTCCGAGATTTGTGGTCACAGTATTTCTGTGGTTTGGAGCAGGTGGATCGCAGCGGGAGTTTGAAAAACATGGCTGTAACGCTGATTTTGTGCAAAAACGTAGACGTGTCCAGGGTGGCGAAATGGAAGTTTGCGTATGGGATAGCTTCAGCATTACCATGTGTAGCTTATCTGGCCTCATCTTCCTCACTTGCTTTTCCAGCTGCTCACTGCTGAGATGGTCATCTTTGCCTTCAGCACTGGTCTTGTACTCGGTCCCTGTTAACCAGGCTCTGTTGCCTCTTACTACCTGCATGCATTTTAATTTCCTTCTGCAGAGCACCCTGGCTTTGTGCTTCGCCTTTCCCTCGGGAGCTGTGGGCTGGCTCGTACCGACCTGCCTGTCCTTTCCCCTGCTGGAAGCGCTGCCGCTCGATCCTACCAGCGCTGAGCCCCTCCGCTTACTTTCAGAAAGGGTTTTCTCAAAGCATTTCCCAAATCTGATGGCTGGCATTGCTATGAAAAAGGCAACACCCCGGCGCCTCTCCCTGCAGGCTGTCCTCCAAGTTAATCTGTCCCCTCCCGCTGAGGCAAGCTATGCTAAATAAAACATGTTTCAGGCAGAAACAGTAATGCCCTGGTTTCTACACTATTTTTAAATTAATTGTAAATTACTATTTTAACAGAAGCTGTTTTGTGTGTAAAGAAATCCTTGTGGTGTGATTCAGCTTAGTGTGTTTGACTTTGGCATTTACATTCCAGTACTTCTGTGCGGCTTGAACACTTCCAGAACTTCACCGGCTGCTCTCAGCACCCGTTGCAACAACGCACTTTTCTTGCACAAGGAGAAGATGAATTCTGGTTTTCAGCCCTAGCATTCCAGAATAAAATTTAGCTGATTGCAACAGTATCATTTCTGGGTGATTTTTAATGGGTTTGAGCGGTATGTTTGAATAGGTTTAGAATAGGTGCTTGACTCGCTATTGTCCCCATGCTAATGCTCCCCTCGGCGGAGGCAGTCAGGAGGAGTGAAGTGATGACCTGAAACAGCCGACGGCTCCAAGCAGAGCTGGATTAATGCGAAACGGGGCCCCGGGCCCGTCCGGCCAGGCCCCTTAGGCAGGCCGAGCTCGGCGCGGCAGCGGACGTGCTCGGGGCCCGGGGCTCTGCCGCCCCGGCAAAGCTGTCCGTGAGCGGGCCCCCGGGCCTCGGGTGTCGAAGACGTTCCCTAACGCGCATCTCGGTGCTGCGGACAGCGCTGTTACCGCACCCGGGCCGGATGGTAAACAGCAGAGGGATTAAAAACTAATTTGCCAGTATTCTGGTGCGCTTCGTGTTGGTTTTTTTTATGCATGATAGACATATGTGATGTGTTTTGAAAATTCGGCAGTAGTTCCCCCCCCCCCCCGCGATATTGCCAAGTTTGTTCCATAGGAGGGGGGAAAAAAAGCCTTAGTGTTGGGATTTATAAATAATTTGATGCAACAGGTTTAAGTTACCATTTTTGTGGTGAAAAGAAAAGCTTAGCATGATCCAGATTTTCCTTGGTTTCCTCCCATTCTGCTGAGAAGCAGAGGTATTCACATTTCTTTGTCTAACAGTTTTATAATGTCTTAAGAGATTAACAGTGAGCATGAATGAGGGCCTGAGGATTAGACGACAAAAAGCCCGGGCCGTCCACTACCTTGTTTGCACATTTTACATTTTTCAGCATTGCAGAGTGAGTATAGAAACTAAAGAAAGATAATAAGGACCAGAGTCCCAAAAGTGTTTAGTGATTCAAAAAATTCAGATGACATGTCAGGACTGCCAGAATGATGGAACATTATGTGGCAGGACCTACTTTTTTGTCTTAGGGTAAGCGCTCGCCCTGAGTGAATGCAGATGTTATCGCAGGAGCCCAGACAGACAGTCAGTGAAATGTGACAGGCTGTCAGCAAAGTTACACTACGTTGATTTTGCTAAAATATCCCAAAGCTTTATACCTTTTTTTTTTTTTTTTTAATGTAGAAAACTCTTAGCTCAATCAATTGAGGAAAAGAAAAAAAGAAAGAAGTGGTTACAGTAACCTTTCTTGGCTGTAATCCCTTGAATGATTCAGACATGGCCCTAAAACTTTTTTTGGAGAGTGGGTAAAATTATCATCTAAAATATTTGAAGGTTACATTGGCATCTGTAAAATTTCTAAAACCAAAGTATGTCTCAAGCGTTCACGGTAGGGCTGTTAACCACATGTCAGACCGTGTCAATCATTCCCTGAATGATTTGGGTATTTACCCCTGTGAAATGCTTAGTCAAATCAGTAATAACAGCTCACAGAAGTGAATCCTACCAGTACTCATCTTAGCTTTCTTCTTAGAAATATATCAGCTTCAAAACAGGGTTTATACAAGAGACTAGAATTCCTTTAGTGTTTTTTTTTTTACTCTTTTTGGTTTTTATTTCAGAATAGGCACAGGTTTTAACTGAATAAATGAGCTGGTAAAATTAAAAACCAAATGGCAAAAAGGGTATCAAATTAACGGGTTTAAACATGCTCAGGGACTAAAAGTACATATCAGGACAAGTAGATGCAAATTATCAGAGTTCATATGCTCTGAATTAATCGTGAGGCTAAGAGAATGAGTTTTGTTTTGAATTCTGGATCTGCACCATATATTTGATTTGTACCAATGAATAAGCTTTTTAATTCTGAGTAGAAAAATAAGGGTGCAGTTCTGCAAAATATTAAATATTTAACTTGCAAAGAATCTGCAGTGATGTGATGTTATTTACATGCCTACAAGCTTGCAGGACTGTGCTTAGTATTTTCTTGCTCTAATACTTCATTACTTAGAAAATCTAAATTTGTTCTGGGAAACGAATATTTTTACACATGCAACTGATTTTCAATTTTGAATTAGGACTGCATCAGATTCAAACTTTTACATAATTAGGGGACAGGGAACATAAAATGCTGATATTTTCAATTTATTTCACAGATTTATTTAAAAATATATTTCTTTACTAGTAAATAAAAAAAATGCCATGATATAGGCAAGTAGATTTTGATTTGAAAATGTCAAAGTAAATTGCATATCTGTTCTGCAAATAATTATATATCTCATTCACAGGAATCCCTTTAATAGTCTGTATTCTTGTCTTAATACTGTTAGCTTAAACTTAAATTTAATGAGAAGGCTGTTTATAGTGGCACGAACTAATATATTTTACCAGAATATGAGTCGCGGTGTGTTCATTCTCTTCTAAGCAGAGTAGAATAATGCACGTGATTTATAATCAGTTTAGGTCTACTTTTGAATAAGATGATCTTGTATTATTTGTTTCCATATATTGGAAATATTAATTCACTTCTTGAACCAGAGAAGAAAGGAAAACATACCCAGCGTTAGTTTTGTACAATTTATAACAAATTGTATTAGCATACAATGAAACAACGTTCTGTGATTCTGAAAAATGAAAGGCAAAGACACTTAGAAGATAACATCTTGCACAGTGTTTTTGCAAAACAGAACTAAACAATCAAACTAAATTATGCATATGGAGGAAATGATTTAGAATATGTTTAGCTGGTAATCGCACTCATGCTGAAGTTTTAAGTTTCATCTGTCTGCTCAGATCTATTGTGATCCATTAAGTGGCTTCCTTTTTTTCCGACAAATTGAATGCTGCAACTGCAAGGAGCTCTTTTGTTCTTTTAATTCAGTCAGCATGGAAATGATTTTCTCATTTCAGGCCCTTTTCTGTCCTCTCTTCATTGTGTCAATAAAATAGAGTTGTGCAGAGCTGCTCTAATCAGCTTAGAGTGCTAATTCATTGCACTGGGATGCTATCTGGGTTTGGCTACAGGTGGGCACTGTAAGGGGTCAGTCTCCAGGGGAGTCTAATTATATGTCTCTTGGGTCTCGTTTGCAGAATAACTGAAATCTCAAACCTGAGCTTAAGAAAGGAAGAGAAAATGCACAAACACAGGCATCTATGTGCATGCACTGTGTCTAGATGCACTGCTCAGTCTCAAGAGGAAAGTGGTTTCCAGTGTGACACTTTTGGGGGAATGCAACGTGGCAAAAGATTAATAAGAAGCTTTACAGATCACTTTTAGAATTTAAATTAAAATGTGGCCATTTTTCAAGAACGCAAAAATGAAACAAATGTTGTGTTGCTGGGGAGGGGTTCAGTGGAGGCTTGCCTTAAAAATTTGGAGGTGATCAGCTCAAAAATCCAAGTAGCCCCTCTTGCTTATAAACTAGCACCTTCTAACAACTAATGAAAAACAAGCAAACACAGTATTTATCGGACAAATAGTCTCTACATGTGCCAGTTGTGGTTTCTCCCCAGCTTTTCACTAGGACGTGAGGGTGCAGGGAGCGTGAGGAGGCCTCCCCAGCCCCAGGGAGCTGCCTGGAGATAAAGTGGCAGAGGAAATCCTCGGTGGAGCAGGGAGCAGAACGCAGACTGCTGGCATCCCACCGCAGCGCCTTAACCACAGACCGCCTCTCCTCCCAGCAGGAAAGCCTCTGTTTTGCAGGGTAGTATTAACGCTGAGAGGCAACGCTTTCTGCTGGAGACTCCGGGTCTTATCCCTAGTTATCTCTGAGGAATGCTCGGGAAAGATCAAGAGAGGAGGGGTTCAAGGGGAATGGAAACCTCATGTTAACGTTCGGCCCCAGTATTGCATCTGGTGGTCTCAGAGCTGGTGCCTGCCACAAGGCAGAGCAGACTTCCGACTTCAGGTCTTTTTATAGGTTAGCTTACACTTGGCTACTGCCAGCAGCCACAAGAGCCTGAGAAAAGAGATGGTGATGGAGGGGCTAGGTGATGCCTCTTGTCTCTCACCACGCTCTTCTGATGCTCAGGACAGGGGCTTTCGAGGCAGGCGCTGCTCTGCTCTGCATCTCTGTCACTTCCAGCCTTGCTTCCGCAGAGAAGTCCCCCCATCTCCTCCATCGGGGGAGTGGTGAGACGAGGTTGAATTTCGCAGATAGACACTGCAGGCACCAGGAAGCAAGCTCGCCCAAAAATCATTGGCACCAAACACCTTCCTGCTGTAACTCCACCGATTTCAGTGAAGTTACAGCACATAGAAATTGAGCCCTGGCACTTACTGTGCAAAACAGTAAAGGAACAGACACAGATGAAATAGCAGCTCTGTGGTTCCTACCAAAAGAAATCTCTCAGTACCTTTAAAAATGACTGAGTACTCCTGATATACCTCCTCACTGGAGACAAAAGGCACTACTTGTTGCAGAGCAGCCAGTGGAGTAAAGAAAATGTAGTAAAAGGAGTAAAGGAAATGGAGCAAGTCACAAATTTCCTTAACACGGTAGCAAAATATAAGGGAAACTTTATCTTAACAGCATTTTGTTCTTAAATTTTAACATGATTTTTTCCCCACAGATTGTATTTCCCATCCCCAAACACCTATCTGCTCATGCAAAAATTAGACACATTTTGCAACTTGTATTTGAATTTCCTTTAAAATACCAGTCCTGAAAACAAATTCTGGGTCCTTCTCAGCCCCTTTTACCTCAGTGTGATTGAACTGTCTCACCGCCCTATGTGTAGGAAAAGGGGGGAGCACAGAACGGGGTCTGTTCCCACCAGGTCAGTGGGAGTTGTCCTTCCGTAGCTGGAGGGAAGGAGGTTTGGGGAGTGGCGATGTGACCGGTCTCCCAAAAGCCAGTGCCATTTCCGTGGAGAAGCTGGAGTTGCTCCAAGTACCTGTGCTCTACAAACTCACACGGTGGGGTCACAGTGTACGTAAGTGGCGACAGGGCAAACAGCAGTTTGGTCCGCTGTTTTACTGGGATTTGAGCCAATGGTTGCTGAAGGCAGAGCGAAGATTCTCCCTGAAAATACTGAGCTTTGGATCAAGCTCCTTGGGAGCAAGAGAGGCAGGTTCAGAGAGGATTTCATGGCAACTGGGGCTCTACAGGGTATCGAAACCTCACACTCGGCTGCTTCCACTTGTCTGCACTCAGTCTGAAGTGAGCCTGACTGAAGCTGGGAAGTACTTTTCTCCATGCAGTGAATTTTCTACAGGGTTGATAAGCTGTCAGTCTACTATGTTTTTGTGGCAAAAATTACCACTGTGAAAATTAATTAACACACCTGAAGACACTCCCGAGCAGGAAATCATAGTAATGTTATGTGACTCAAAGGTGAATAGGATCTCTCTGTTATCAAAAATTCCATCAGAGAAGAGGAAATTAAGTTCCTAATTAGACAATGTCCAAAGGAAGAAGTGAGGCATTGAAGAGATGAAGAAAATTGAGAGGTAGCTGATGCACGTATCAGGCTAATGATAGAAAAGGAAATAGTAGAGCTTGAAAGGTCGCTGACCTTATTAGGCTAGGAGAAAAGTAGTAGATCTTCAAAAGCTTTCACCTATGATAGGTTGACAATGTGTGAAGTTCTCTAGATGGTCAGAGAGGAAAGACAGCCAAGCAAGAGTGTGGGAACAAATTAGGTAGATTGCAGTGGACTGTATAAATGCGGCATAAAAAGCATATTTAGAAAAGAGAGGAATTTAGAATACAAATAGCCAGAAATGTTTTGTTATTTGTCTAGGTCTCTTCTCAGTACAAGTACAGAACTTTCTTTCCCATTTAGTAATTTTAGTTTTTGTTATCAAATATGCCCATAATGATCCCTCACTGAGTGTAATGTTTCCCTGATAAAGTATTTGCTTTCTGCTAAGCTGAAATATTTCAGCGGTAAGCAATTTGAATATTAACTGTAATAAGCTAAAGACAATGCTGCTTATATTCCCTTCAAAATTAGTTTTTGACTATAAGGAAAATGTTCTACATCACTTAGAGGAAGTATTACAGCTCTCCTAGTGGCAAGAGATTTTTACCTCCAAAAACCTAATTTGGCCAGCTGCAATAGTTTTAACTGCTGTTGTGGTATATTTTCTCTGTATGTAAAACTCCCTGGGTCTTTCAATGAGATATTACAAGAAACAAGTCTACTGAAGTCAAGTGAAATACCCCTAAAGCCTGCCTACTCCTGGAGCAGTTTTGTGCAGTACATGGGTGATTTCTCAGAGGCAGCAAGGCCCGATTAAAATCCTCCGTGCTGGTTCCTGTGCAAGCATGGGTTTCAGTTTGGAATTAGAGGAAGTTGCTTCTCTGTCTTTCTGGGAAATACTCAAGTTTTGTTCTCCTGACTGTCGGTAGGAAAAGGGTAGGGGGAATGCAATGAAAAGAAGAAATTAAAAATACTGCACTATGTATTTTTCATGTGACAGGACCAGTCCATTTACAATATTATGTAATACGAGTTCTTCCATCAGGATAAATCAGGTCAAATTCTCTGCTGATAAAAGTAGATGTAGCACCGTGACTTTCCTTTACACAAGCTGAGTATGACCCACTCAAATGGTGCCAATATAAACCCGATATAAAGCCAGACCATGAAAGAGCCTAATTTTTTTCCTTTTTTTTTTTAAGAGAAAGTTTAATGATTGCTCTTTTGTGGTATAAATAATAAGGCTGATTTTACTTAAATGTCATTACATTCTGAAATTTAAAAATGCTTTATTAAGGCAACATAGGGCATGGAAAGAAAACAAGTGTGACATGCTTAATTTGTTTTTCGTGAGCTTGAAACCTCCTTATGGATTAGAACAACTTGGTAAAAATTCCCAGAACCACTCCTGAACCTGACCAGCAAAGTAGCGCATACCTTGGTCCATAGGAGGGCTCTGCGGAAAAGCATTAAGGGTTCTAAAGTTCCCGGAGAAGAAGAAGGGCTGCCATCACCGATTAGATGTGGTTTGTAATAGTATCGTCCTGTTTTCACTCACCACAGTAGAACATTTCTACTAGGCTAACAAGGCACAGGGTAATGAGAAACATGCCAAGTTTAAGGGAGAGAGGAGTCTAACCGACGTGCAGGAAACAAATGTGATCAATTACCCCAAGTGTAGAGCTCACAGATACCTTATCTTAAGGCTCCTTAAAATAAGAACTTGATTGTTTCCAAATGCGTTAAGAAGCTAGTGAGAGAAACGAATTAATGCAAGAGACACGTGAAATTTTATTGCCTCCAAAAATAGTCATTATTACTTGGTTCTAAAGATATTGAAGAATCAACACAACTGTCTAACACATGATCGTAGCAATAAATCTACCACTACCTATGCATGTGCTCTCTGTAAGTAAGCAAGCAGTGTTTCAGTTTTATACTATTACACAGTTCAGAAAAATATTTCAGAAAGCCATCAGTATTTATTGTAATATAAAAATTCTCTTTTACAGTTTTTTTTGGGGGGGTTAGCCCTGACCTGTTCCTTTCGTTCAAAAAAATTAAAGAAGTTTTCACAGTAATAATTCTATTTGTAGATACTATACCATCTGTTGATAGCTTCTGAACTTAGGTTGACACTAAAAATGAAGATCATTAGCTGAAATTTCTGACGAACTGTGTGTACACTGAAGATACATTAGGAGCAATAAAAAATGTGTAATGGCAAGCTCATAGGGTACAGCCTTGACCTGAAAATATGTGACGCTGTGAAATTTTTAGCATAAATCTGCTATGTTTAGGACTGGAATATTTTCCTTTTCATGAAATTATTACTGTCCATAGAAATATCACCCCCAATGAATTAGAAGGACAAGGGAGGCCACTGTGGGAAATATAACATACTCTTTCTATGCATGCAAGTCCCTGTGGCATCAGCGGGAGTTATGCATGAGCCCCAACAGAAGTATATGACCCGTAAACTCTCGGCTGCTTTAGAATAAATGCCCTGGGTAGAAGTGGATTTACACAGGCTGATGCTGCTGCTCCGAACTGAAGTGGAGTTTTGCTGCTGACTTTTCCGGGAGAAAGGCTAGCCTCTCATGTTCCTGCACGTGATCGGAATCAACAGAAAAGCAGCACTGCAGCAGAAGGAATCAAAGTACAACGTCGGCGGGTTTTGGTCAGTAAAGAGTCCAGTTTTGATCTCACAGGAGTCTGTTCGCTTCGTAATCACACACCTGGTCTACCTTTGCATAGCGCAGGCCGAGGTGAGGGCTGGAATGTTTAAATGTTACTAGGCACCTGCTGGCATCGCTGTTGCGGTGTGAAGTCCAATTGGTTATTGCGTCGTTCTGCAGGGGCAGTCCGGTTTCCTTGAAAATGCGTTTGCCTCTCTCCTGAGATGACAAATTTTGCAATATCTTTAACACAGTATTCCATTTTAAATAGTTGTTTGGTAGTTGAGATCACAACAAAGCCATTTTAAGAGTCATGAACATTTAATAATTCCAGAAGAATGAGGTATTTATTAAAATTGTCATTTAGGTGCAGCTTAAACTCTTTCGTCGTATTTGTTGTAGAGATAAATGTGGTGGTCATTTCAGTGGGCAATGGTATAATGTAAAGAAATACATTGGAGGTGTTTAGCTGGTATTATATTCAATACTAGCCTGATATGGTTTATTAAAGTTCTGCACTTTAGCCTGGAGATATTTGCCACTGCAAAAGTAATGACTGCTTTAACATCCATGTACAAAAGCGGAATTTAGGAGATTAACTTGCATTTGACCTACTTCAGCTCTACTGGTAATGAGGGGTGCAGGAGCACAGATTTAATTTCTCTCAATTTGTGGCTCTCAGGGGTGCTGCTAAGTTTGAGAAGTGCTTGAATTTTAAGAGTCTCCTGGTGTGCTGCGAAGGTTATGTTGCTCCGTGGAACTCTGTCAACGGTAGGGACTGAAGTGCTCGTTTTATCTATTTGATCAATAGCCTGATGGACTTCTAGTGCATCTTTGAAGGAAAAGCGTATTTTCTCTTCCATTCAAATAGCATTTTTTCCCCACATACACTGATTCTCCTTACTCCCCACCCCATAATAGCAACTTAAAACAGCTAATGGACAGAAATGTTTGTTGGACCCAAAGTTTGGTTGGAGACTGTAGATACCAAATCTGTATCTCCTACAAAATAATCTGGGATTTGTTCAGGATCTGTTGTAGATTTGTTGTGTAATATTAATGGACTTCTTCTAGAAGGACATAACTCAAAAGTGGTATTATTTGGATTGATGAGGTTTTAAAAGCTAGAAAATGACTGTGCAATTATGACTGTAGTGCTTTACCGCAGTATTAATGCATCTGAAAAGATTTTTGGCAAAGCAATTTATACTCTCATGAAATTGGCTGTAACTACTGAATGCACGTTTCCTTTTCTCCGCGAGTTTAAAAGGTCTGTTTTACTTCCTTATCAATACTCTTTATCCCTCGTTTTCCCTTTAAAATACCCACTGTTCAGTGAAAGATTTCTTTGTGCAGAATCAGTAGTGACGTGACATGATTTATTCCAAGCTAGCTGCAGTTTATCAGGAAAATAAACATAGGAAGCAATAATGCATGTAGGTAGCATCCTATGTCAAATATGCACATCAGTTAATAGAATGATACAGATAAAAGGTTTGTAAAGTTTTCTAAATAAATTTTAACTGATTTATCACATTATTGCACAGGAATATTGGTGTTGAGAGTTTATCTTTTCCAGACATGTGTAAGTTAAATCTTTCTCTGCTTTTATGAGATCCTCAAGTAAGTCTAGCACAGAAGAGTCTGGAGCAGAAGAGTCTGTGTGCGTATGAGGTTACTATTTACAAATAAGCACCTTCCACATAATTCCAAAAACGAGTATTTACTATAGTAAAATAGCACGTGTATCTTTGCACTTCATAATATACACAAAGAAACCAATAACTGTGCCAGAATCCGTATCAACATGTGCAATGCACTTCTGCAGGAACGTGGCTGTATTGTATAATGTTTATCTATAAAATTAACAGAGACGGATCTTCTTTAGAATTTTTTCTAGAAGTTTGCAAAGCTCTTGTCAGGTTTCACTGTCAACTCTTCCTTCCAAAAACCTGTGATTACAGGGAAATAGAGCTTCTCTTCAGTTCTGTGTTGTATCAACAAAATGCTAATGGCTTTTCAGCAAGCCTGGACTGACCAGTGTTTTTACGTTAAGGAAATAGCTGCTTTTTTCTTTGCAGGTTAAGGAAATTAAGATAGACTGTAAAATAGAGATGCTTTATATACCAGAGCTCTTTTTCTTAGTATTTAGTCTAACAGACATACCTTAATGCAGCAGTTTGAGGTGTGTAATGACTGCCAGAATTTTGTGAAAGATTTTCCTGATTTCAACAAAAAGAGAAACTGACCATTTTTAGGTTTCAGTGTTAAAACAAAAAATCATATTCCTATGATATTTTGTTAAAAATATGTCAAGCCACCCACTTCCAGAGGAACAAAGCATTTGGAGCAGTGTGCTCTGGAGGAGCAAATCTTGCTAGGATGAGCTTCCTTGATTTTGCGGCATTTTTGAAGACTGTCTATTAAGGATTGCTAATAAAATGCTTGGAAAAGATAATGATAAAAAATACTGTTCTCACTGAATGATAGCTGAGTAGTAGTTGTAGCGTTTTGATTTTAAATGTTTCTTCCTTTTCTTTCCTGTGGTAGGAAGCTTTAGTCATTCACTTAAGTGCTCCGGTGAAAAGCACCAGCGCTCGTAATCACTCACTGTACAGAGTTAATATTCTGCAATCTTTCCCTGCTCCTCGCATTCAGAGGGAGTTTCCAACTGCACTTTTCCTAGCAGCTGCCAACGTTGTCAGCACTGATCTGTCAGAAAGGATTTTTCCTGGCAAAACTTTGAAGCTACTTTCTGACATCCCCAACAAACTAATTGTTGTCTCCTGCCTCCGAGAGCCCTCTGAAGTCCCAACGAGTTAGTGTCTTCTCAAGAGATGAGAAAGGGGACTCACAAAATCAATTTATCAGGCTATTACGCGTTGTCATCAGCCAAAACAAAAACCTGCTAAAGACAGGAGAAAAAGTAGAAGAAATGGGTCTCTGAGAAAAGGTTACAGAACATCCATCTTCTCTCCTCTTCTGATTGTTTCCTTTCTTTACCCATTTTCATACCCATTTCCCTCCGCTAAAAGACACTTTATGACAAGCATTGTAATCTCTTTAAACCGGGGGGGAACCTCTTCTTTAGGACAGAATCTTTGCAAGGCCTGAGTGACAGCGGGAAGGGGTCCAATTGCCACCGAAGACACGAGGCAATAAATCATCCACCCCTGGCATCGACTGGCTGGACTCGTCCCCACTTCCTGGTGGCGCCCGATGCCGGGGAGTGACAGAACGGCTATTGTCAGCCCCCAGCAGCCACATTCCCTCCTTCTCCCCCCCGAGGTCCCGAGCTTACCTAAGAAATACAGATTACAACATCCAGATGTCGGGGGGGGGGGGGGGGGGCAGAAAAGGAACCTCTGCCGAGGGTAGGAGGAGGAACACGTGAAAGTGATGCTATCGTTGCATACTTTTGTAAGTCCAAACAATAGTAGCAACTGGAGAAATGCTATCGGTTTTATTGGTAATTACTGAAATGTCTTTTAAAGCCCTAAAGCAAAACGCTGATTTTGTTTGCTTGTTTTTAAGACTTTCAATTTCCAGGTGACCCCCGGTGCCATGGTTACTCTTTAACTGAGGTAAGGCAGTGCTAGGAGGTGTGCACTGTTTTAAGCACAACAGCTCTTCACCAAACAGAACAATCTTAAGGAGGAAATACTGGATTGAAAAATAAGTGCTTGTCACCCAGATATACAGATTGGAGCATGTTTTGGATTCTTTCAGGCCAAACCCAAAGATCTTTGCATTATCAAGTTATCACAGCAAATACCGTCATGGGTTTTTTTATCACTCACACTTAAATTGCTCTAAAGGAAATTAAAAAATGTGTCAGGTTTGTTCCACTGAAAGACTCGAATGTTGCTACCACATAAAAGACATTTACAGATAAGTTGTAATCAGCTAGAAGTTATATATTAACTGATGAATTATGGTAAAGAGAGGAATAAAAGACTGCAGGGGGATGAGTCTTTAAACCTGAAACCCCTCAGAAGGTCACCAAAGGATAAGAGTAGCAGAATATTTATCACTGCTGCATTTTTATCCCTATTGATTTTCCCCTCAGTGTCATTTGGGTGTTTCCTCTAGACAAATGAGCTTTGGAACAGTAACCATTTATTAATTATTGTTGATGCTAGGAAAAACAACCCATTCCCTCTAGAATACCCCTAAACTTAGTGCGCTTGCTAAATGTAATGCAAGAGAGGAACTTGACTCCGGAAATTTAAATAATGAATTAGTTAACGTGCCATTGACTCCTCTATTTTGTTGTGGTAAGTGGAAATCTATGTGCATTTGTTTCCAAATGTGCTGTCATTTGGTATGTCCAGTGCCATGGTTCTCAATTATGGAAATCATTTGGGGGTATAGGAATGCAATAGATATTAAAAAAAAAAAAAAAAAACAATTTGGAGCTCCATAGTCAGGCAGACATGCCTTTCATTATCATAAGAAATATAGAGATTAGATCATCCTTCCAAATATCGACTAGCCTGGGGGTGAATAGTTTTTGTTTGAGTGAGTGAGTAAAACATCATTAGTTTTTTCATGATCACCATGGGAAAAACTGACAAGTAGATTTTTCTGTTGGCTGGGTATATTTTTATGACAATTGTGTAAGGCTATGTTATATGGTTCTGCATATAATGAAACTCCTTCGTAGTTTAGTAGCAAGGAAAAACATGATTCCTTTTCCTTTTAACTGTAAATTTATTAGGCTACACTGAACTAGCGAAAGTAACTAAGAGTCTTTGTTTTAGCATTTTGAATAATTTAATGAAAAGCCTCAAAGGTCTTTGGATTCACAGTCAAATCGCTACAGAGAGTAAATGAGATGAAGGATTTTCTGGGCTGCGTGACAGTTCTATCCCATTTCATCATCTTAACTAAAAAATAATCCTATCTAACTTGAAATCCACAGCAGCTGTAAGTAGAAAATAAATCCAAACCGCAGCTCAGACTTGTAACCTAACAGCTATCATAAATAATCAGAACCTATTTGAAGGTGGAAGATGGGACATTAGAAGCTATTTACACTACTAGAGTGATGCCATTGATCAGTAACAGCAACCCGTAGATAAGACTCATATGATGTCATGGTTATTTATGATGGGAACTGACAGTAAAGCTACTAGAGAACTTTCTTCCCGACAGCTTCATTCATTTCTGTTTGTGATGCATTTTGCTGTTAAAGAAGCAATCAATAGCAAAATTGTGGTGATAAAAGTTATTACTGGTTAAATGTATGAAAAATGTGCCTGTGTACATATACATATATAATGCCAACTATGAGAACATTAAAAAATTAGGTCAGCAGAATTTATTAAATTTTTTTTACTACTGATGTACAGTAAGGCCATTTTACATTCTTTGATGGTGAACATGTACTACAGTCCGATTTATTTTCTAATCTCATTGAACTTACTGCAACCAGAAGAAATGCAATGTTGCAAAGATTTAGTATAATGTTGCAGGTTCTCTTCAGTGTCCCTTATGGCTCACAGTACATTGGCTAAAAAAGAGGGGGAAAAAGCTCTTTCAGAGCAGATCAGACACGAGACTCTGCTGTGCAGGACATACATACGTGTTCACCTTTACATTTTTGTCGCCGGCAACTAAAAGGGGCTTAGTAGCAGGCGAGGACTGAAGCTGGTGATGAAACACAGAAGCGCTCCTGTACCAGGTACAGCGCGCATACATGCGATGCAAGTGTTGTGGCTGTTTAACAACAAGAGCAACAAGAAGGCAGAACCAGTCTCCTCTTTCACGTGCTCCTGGTCCCCCGGGTGGGCGAGGGCCAATAAGACGAAGGTGAGATCGGGGCCGGGCCCGGAGCGAGGGGGCTCATGCTGCCTCCTCTCCTGTTGCGGGCTCCCCGCCACAGGGCGGCCGCTTCCCCCGGCGGCAGGGCGACTGGTTTTGTATGGCGAACTTTTCGTAGTGATGCTAAGGCCAAATGATCATAAAAATGCTAACTGAGGAGACCCACAGAAAAAAAGTATATAAAGATATAAATCCTACATTGTAAGAAGGATTATTTTGCTTAAGCCTTTCTGATTTTTTTTCATGTATTTTACTTTTTTAGGGAATTTGCACTCAAATGTTTCATTGCATTTTTGTAAAATAAGATTTGCACAATTAACAAAGTAACAAAAAAAAGTTCCTGGATTTGTGTTCATTAAACGTGAAAGATGTAAAGAGGGATATGTGTTTAGAAATGCAATATATCCTGCAACAATCAAGTCAGAATTACTAACCTTAAACTCTAGGAATCCAATGTAGGGAGGCCAAAAACTGAAACTGATAATGCACAAAACCCGTGTAATAAGTCATGTGAATCTGTAGAAATTAGAAAGCAGCATAAGGGGAGACAGAGAGTGGCAAAACCGTTTTTTGGTAACAGCTGCACAGGGCATACACTGGTTACTAAAAATCTACTGATGCTTTTAGTCTGGCATTAGTCCAATATTATCTTTATTAGCAAAACCAGAGTGACTGGTAGGTTACCACTGACCCTCAGTAATTCTAAAGCTAATTTTGTGTGCGCTGAGAAGGGATAGTAAATGCAGGTAGCGTCCTCATTAACCCTGCACGGTATGGGAAATCCGTTACGCTTATTTAATCTGCTGCGACGCGGTTAGGTCTTCTGCGAGCGCCGCGCGCCGGGGCCGCGGCGGCCGGCTCCGCAGCCTCTCCGGAGCGCGCGGGCAAAGGCAAACGGCGCTACGTAAGGCTGCGGCCAGCCCTGGACCCGGAGCAGTCCCCGAGACCTTGCGCTCACTTCCAAAAGTCTGTTAGTTATTGTTTAATAATTACCTGGTTTTTCTCTAGTCACAAATGAAAATTTATCCTTTGAAGTGATGTTCAATGGTTTTTAGACTGACTGACTTCGTCTTCATTGTTGTAATTATCAAATATTATGGAAAATGTTATCAAAAGTTTCACCTTTTTGTTTAGTGGGGCAATTGTAAAATGCCCCGAGTTATTTTTTTTTAGTGAAAAAAAGTATAAAGCTGATTTTACAGAAAATTGGCTTATAGAGACAAAGTCTTAGTGCAATTCCGCCTACTGTATCCTGGCTTGGGTTGTTTCGTGCTCGCAGCTTACTGCTGCCTCTCTTACGAAGTGGGAGCAGAGCATCTTTGCAGAAACAGGCCTAGGTGTAGGATCCTGTGGGCCAGCGTGTGCCTACAGCTCGGCATGGACCATCGCGCTAGCAATGCGTTCCTGCTGACCACAACCAAACCAGTGGAAAATTGCTCCAATCACGTTGGCTTCTAGCAGATTGAAGTAGCGAGGAATTACTTAAATGTTGAAGAAAAACAAACAAACAAACTAGGGCTTATCTGGATTTGTACCAAAATCAAGTATAGTTCCCAGAAGCTCATCCGCATTAGCTGAACCCTGCAGTCCTCCGTTGGCCTGGATAATCGCCTCCTTTGGAAAGAAAGGAGCTGTTCCTGGGAGGTTACTAATGGATTTTACAGCAGTTCTCAAGAGGAAAAAGCCTATCTCCCTACTCTTTTACATCTTATAGTGCAAGTCAATTAAGCTCAAGTTTTGACAACTTATTTTTGGCCACAAAATCTATCCATGTGATCTATTTTCCAGTGGAGCCAAACATCTGCGCTGAGATTGATTGTAATGAGAACTGCTGGGGCTCAGGCCACCTGCACAGTCAGCTCGCGCTGGCTAAATCAGAAGGCCCCCAAAAGAAGATCCTTTTGAAAATGTGGCTCTCATTTTTTCACTTATAACTGAGGGATGCATTGGGTGTTTGGGGTGTTCGTGTGACTGACTGAAATAACATATGTAGGACATACTGAAGTTCTTTGAGAGAGTATGCTATGTAAGTACAAAATCTACTCTTCCCTTTGAAGACAAATATCTCACCAGATACATCTTAATGCATCCAATAGCTCTTCTCAGAAATTATAAGTAAACATTGCTGTTCTCACTGATATGAGTTGTTTCCCTCAAGTGGCAATCCCACCCCAACAACCTCTCTGTTCACAATGCAAAACTTGTATATCAGAAAACTAGGAAGAAATTTTATTTATCTACTTTCCAAAGAGAAAGAAACCATTCTTATTTGTGAGTGCTGTGCATCTTTCTTTGTCTTGGTCTAACTAGCATATCCGCTGATAGCTCCTATCATTTCTCAACCCGTGTTTCGGATTGCTTCAGTTTAAATGAACACCTTTTGAATCATTTGGCATGCCCCAAATTTCCAGCGAAAGTGTGAGGCTTAGCATACTAGGGCAGAGCTCCAGAGCTGCTACTGATCTGAGACCTGCTGATCAGGAGGAACCTCAACAGGAAGAAGATAAACCGAGAACAAAGACTTTGACAGCTCAGAATATTTGACCCAGAAGCTTACTTATCTGCGGACATGTCTATTCACATTTGCGGCTCCTACAGTCAGGAATTTGCCCCAGCAAATTGATGCTAACAAATGCAGTTGTCCAGGGTGCCCCTTCTGCACACATATATGCATTTATCCAGATGTTTGAAACAAATTTTTCTTTTCATAGTGTGTCAATGGATTGTTATGATGTGTTTTGATGTACTGGAAAAGGGGGATTGTTTCGTATGTGAAACAATTGGAGGGTGAAAATCCTGCTGCCTTTAGGATTTTTCCTGTAAGCCGCTGAACCTGTGCTGGGAATTGCTCCACTGATTTCCCAGGACTCCCTGCAGAAAGGAATATGTGCATTTGCTCTCCATTTCTAGATGTACTGTCAGTGAACCCTGGTGGAGATTCAGACTCTCCTTTGCTGAAATATTCCTGCCCCAAAAAGATCATGCAATGTTCTTTCAATACCAGACCTCAGCCCACATGGCAGTAAAATGATGACAGTCGACATATATAAACAAGGCAGAAAGCAGTTAGGCATGAGGCTGAGATGGAAAACTGATTCTTTAGGCTAACTTTCATTTGAGAAAAGTGAAAAGAAGGTACAAAGGACTGAACAGCACTTGCTGCAAATGCTGATAACTGATTGCTTACACAGGTAAAGTGGTAATATGTAGATGCTGGAAAAAAATACTTGGATGAGTCTGGTTTGGAACTAGTTCTTGCTCTGAAATGAAAAAGATGCAAGAAAGGCAGGAGAAGCTGGCATGCAAAATACTCCTCCTAGGGGCAGAAGAAGTGGCTGCACCAGTCCACATCTTGCCAGATTTCATCGGAGCACCTTTACTTCTGCAGGAGCTGCTGCAGCTTCCTGAAAACCCAAATTAGAGACAGTAAAGTTGATAATTAATATAAAGGCTTGGGTTGATGCAATATATCCCTTTCTACTGCTTTACTCTCCCTGCAAGCGTTTGTTGCAAGTGGTGGCTAATCAAGCGAGCAAGTTGCCAAATACTGTGTCTGCATCTGAGCAAGCAAAACAACGGTGCTACAGGGAACTAAGTCTGCTCTCTTACTGTATTTCCCTTTCTCCCCTGCCTCATACAGTAGTAACTGTTCACATTTTGGGGGTTTCTCATAGGGCTACAGTTTCAGCGCTGCTTTTTTTTTCTTATCCCCCTCCTTCCTCATTTGTCCCGTTAAACTGCAGAAAATCCATGATTCGGAAAAATGCAAAATTCTTTCTATAGGGGATATAATGGAAAAAAGGGTTAAATTTCTGAGTCCCACCAACCTTGCTTGTGTCCTTTTTAGATGCATTTTAAGCCTTCTCTGCAGTTTGTGTAAATTACACACACAATATAGGTGTGTGAATACATTAAATATGCTTTCATAGGTTTGCCTGTCATATCATAAAAGCAGCAATAAAATACTGAGAGTATATTATACTTATTAATGTACATTTGTAATATATGATCATTAATCACAAAGTACTAATAACAGACTTTTTTATCATGTTGAGGCAAAACTTGCCAGCTTTGACGGTTATGGCTGACTTTACAACTACTTGCCTGTCAATTTTAAACATGGTGGAATGAATATTTCGCAGTGAAAATGTAAGGTCCCTAAAACATCTGGTTGTAAACCTGCAGTAGGTTCTGAAGCAATAATAAAGCTTGTGATGGATGAGTCACGTGAAGCTTCCTTCACCAGAAAGCTGTTGCATTTCAAGCTTTTTCTTCTCTAATAATAGACTTTCAGACCTCGGACAATAGCTGGAGACTTTCCCTTATTATAGGGGCAAAGCCAGCGTTGAATGGCAGCCCTGGGCAGGGCTCAGCTCTCCGACAGGGCCCAGGAGGAATCTCCTGCCGCGTGTCCCAATTTCCCAAGCCCCACGGTTGCTCTGTGCTGGTGTCTTCAGCTCCATGCTCCAGGTATGAAAATCCGTCCTCCAGCTTGCTCCTGCTCCTCCCCTCCCAGGCCGCTCTTTGCATCTGTTAAAGGATTCCTGCGTTGTAACAGGACACAGAGCTGCCCTACAACGTTGTGTTTCCTGGCCGGGCAGCAGACTTGGCCTCGTTTTCATTGTCAAAGACGACAGTGGCGATGGAAGGTGAATAAGGGTTTTCCTCTGTGTGCCGCAAAGCTCCCTCTGACTCCGGTGAGATCAGTCTCTAGAACTACAGACTTGGGATTTGCCTCCAGGATCCTTTAGCTAAGCTGCTGATGGGTTGCCTTATTAACTCGGATGCCATTTCCCTCCGACTGGCCTTTGATTCGCAGGATTTTTATCCATTTGAGAATCAGATTCTGCGAAAACACCTCAAAAACCCATTTACAGCAAAGTGGAAAGTTTTCCCATAGCCATATGTTTCCTATGTAAATGTATGTGGTGACCTTGGAGCCATCTAAATCCCTGTGCACATCTCACTTGCTCACTGACGCTTTTTTGGTGAATCAGAAGTAGAATCAAAAGCCTCTTTGAGGATTACTGAAAAGGAATTCCACATGTGTTAGTGTGTGTGCACACAGGCCATTTATTTTAGAGCACAATCTCACTAAAATCAAATGAATATAATCTGAACATGCTTTTAAGAGATTAAAACCAAAAAAGATGAAACTGGAAAGCCTTTTGAATTTTTATAGGAGACAAACAATTTATGTGGTCCATCATGTGCATTTTCAGACCAACCTTGTTAGAGCATATTTTCAACATAACAGGAGAGAACGGCAGTGTCATTATGGACTGCAGACCTCTACAGCACACTATTATAGTCCAAACATTTTAAAAAGTCTGTTCTCAATGTCATCCTTCTATAAAGAAAACAATCCCATCTTTCCAAAGTCATCCATCACCAGGCTTTTAACCTTTTATCCTCTTTCTGGGAAGGTGCACACCATCCTAGAGCTCCACTAGTGACTAGATTCTGGACACTTGATTCCACCAGCCTCTTTCCTTGGCCGCAAAACTCATTAGGGACTCCAGAAGTAACCTGGTAGATACAAATTCTGCTCAGGTCTCCTGTATAATATCAATCCGAGACTGATAGAGCAGCTGGAAAGACACTCTCACTTCTTTTTTTTTTTGCTAGGGAAAAAGCCCCTGCCTCTCATCATATTGCCTGTTCTTATCTCAACAACTCCCCCGTAAATTTAGAAATCAAGAAAAGTGCTTTAGTGACAGACTTAAAGCCGGACTCCTCTGTCTTTAGAGCAGATACAAATCAAGGTCGTGCCCTTTCTCTTGTGCTCTCCCAAAGGTGCTCGAGATCTGTTTTCTTCTGGCTTGCGTTAGATCACATCTTCCCAAGAAGGGATAATCTTCATTCAGTGCGGATATGCCACTGACACGGATTAAATGGGTCGGCACAGAAAGCTAGCAACATTTCACCCAAAGATGATAGCCATCCCTTCCCATACGGATGATCAGAAATAAATGTTCATGCTTTCAGTACGGTTTATATATAATGCATCTATTAGGCATCTTTCCTGTAGGACAAGGGAAATGTTCAAGCAGAGCTTGAACATTTTGTGTATTTAGGAAAATATACTTGTCTGTACTGAAATACCAGAAACTGTATATACAGCTGTCTATCTAAACACAAGAGTGATTTTTAAATCCTAAGACCAGTAACATGACTGAAGAAAGGGTTTAAAAAAAGGTAAACCATCACATGGCAGAGAGGAGCATCCACTGTGTCTCAAAGGCCATTTCCTGCCTCGTGTTTGTTTTTATACATGCAGGCGTACATAAATACGTATGTAATATCTATTTCATAAATCCATTTGTGCTCTCTCATTCACGCCTGTGGATTTCCCCCCTTTTTTCCTGTGGCGGATCAGTGAGTCAGACTCCGTTCCAAAGGGACAGATGGTGACAGCATCCTAAGTGATGCCTTTTTTTTTTTTTTTTTTTTTGAAGATTATCGGAGTACCATTTTCAGGTTCTGTGTTTATATTTTTTGGGCTCGTTAGTTTTCATGGCTTGATTTCAGTAGTGTGCCTACATGACATTTATTTGCTTTATGAATTGAGGTTTTTTTAATTCACTTCTTTTGCTTTTAGTGAGTGAGTAGATCCATGCTGTAAAGTTTTAAGACTTACTCTTGAAACACTATCTTCTTGGCCAATAAACTGAGATGATGACAAGATCTGTAGTGAATATTCAAATAAATGTGATTACTTCATTTCATGTCAACAGAGGAGGTGAAAAGTGCAGCTCAACTGGCTTGGTAAGATCGGAAGGAGGGGCTGAGAAAATGCAAGAGACAACAAAGAGATAGTTGGTAAGATTTAGTGGCTTTTTTCAGCAGGGGTGTTGAGAAGTCAGTGTTGCAAAGTTCAGCAGGGTCAAACAAAGTGCAGAAACTTTCTTATATTCATTGAGAAGAGCTTAAAATATGCTTCCAGAATTCAAATTATAGGGAAAAATAGATTGATAGATGATGTGCTACTTTTTACCAGTCTAAACAGGGCTGAAGTTTACACCGCGCATATTATCTTTTTTATATGGGAAGGTAGAAAGTCCACTGTCTTTGATAAACTGTAACTGTGATAAGACATACTCTTCCAGGAAATCACGAAGGGCCATTACAATACTGATAGTGTTTCCATGCTCAAAACCTGGCTCATCCAGAAAGACATACTGATCTAAAAGTACTTTTCTTGCTGAACGTTTGTTAATAATGAAACAATCACTGCCAAAGGCAAATAAGGATTATTCGTATGGAGGCAATCAGCTATATGGCATGCACATTGAATACACAGTTCTGGCATAGAAAATGTGTGATTGCCTTCAGGATGTTCCTGGGAAAAGCAGGCCCGTCTTTGGTTTACCGGTACTCAGTACACAGTTCTCTACTGCAGCAACCCTGTAGACGTGGAGCAGTAGGATGGGTTTGTTTACACAGACGAAAGCTTTGTCTCGAGGGAAAACGGCAGCCTGCGTCGGTGCGCGCTAACCTTTGGTTCCAGTGCCAGCGGTGTCCTTGGGAGTGTCCTGCTCCTCTTGTGGGAGCAGGGCGAGATCCCTCCCTGTAGCTTCAGTGTTTGCCTTTGATGATTACACTCACCATAATGTTTGATGAGCAAAGACTTCTGTATGCAGTGTGCTGACTCATCCTGGGTCATAATCTTGCTTCAGTAATTAGAAAATTATATCCTCTGCAAGTAACACTGCACATAGTCTTGTTACATATGTGAGACTGTCCCAACCACGTTGAGTTTTCTACATACAGTAATTTCCTTTTACAGGGGGACAGGCACCCTACCCTACAAAATGACTGAAAGGTTGTCACCACCCATATTTGCCCTTGAAAATCTGCTCTGTTGATCATGAAGTTAGAGACAGCTAAACTGCGTTGTGTATTTGCTGCTCATTAAGGCATCTTGTTCCTAACACAGTTAGGAATTAAAAGTTAGCACGAGCCCACAGGGATGGGATAACTGGGATAAAAGGGGTTCCTCCATGGAGACCCACAGATACAAATCTGTGCAAGGCCAGATTTTAGGAACTGCTTAAAATTCCAGTGCTTCTCCAGCAAATCGTCCTGATTTGCAGCTGCAGGGACCCACCGTTGTGGACTCCTCAGGGTATTTCCGGATAGAAAACGCAGTTCATTCAAAGGACTCGGTTCCCTCCTTCCTCAGGTTCCTGTGCTCGTAGGATTTTCTGTACCTGTATGTGCCCAGGTTTCTCCCAGTCTAAATGGGGATCGTAGTTCTTACCTATCTCCTGGGGTGTTGCATTGCTAAAATCGTTAGCATGTCTAATGAATTTTGAAATCTTCATGCGCAATGTCCTACTGATGTGCAAAATCTTAATGCCTCTGATCTCACATTTTACAATATTCACAACTTCACCTTTCAAACTGCAAGTTTAGATCATTTGTTCCAGGCACATGCTGTAAAGGATTTTTAAAATACTTGTCCAACCTGCAAATCAGTTGATGAGATCTATGATCAAATTTATTTGGAAAAATATTTCTCTGGCTTCAGGCTACACATGGAAGGTGTTATCCTGGAAAGAAGCATTGTCAGAAAGTCATAAGCAAGAGCATATAGAAGGCTACTGATAATAAAAGCTGTCATGAAATGCTGGCTATGGTGGTTGATGGCCAACGTAATAAACTCCTCTCCTCTTCCTCATTCCGGAAAAAGCTAATTTGTGATATCAGTGCTATGTTGTACTGCTATTCACTTAGGAGCTGTGCTGGCCTTGGAGAGGGGCACAACACAGAAGTAGCTACGCAGCAGTTAGGCATTAAACAGAATATAATTTGTTCTGATGGCAGATGATAAAGGACATACCATTAAAACTATTTTTTTTACCAAAATGATTATTCTTCGGACTTGCCAAGGGGATTTAGAGATGGGATGATATTAAATGGATTAAGAAAAGAATGCAAGAAAACATTATAATCCAGAAACCAGATAGCTGACTAGAGCAGGAGAAAGGCTTGTAATGTCAAATGAGAGCTTCACATGGAAATAAGACCGGTGTTCGGTTTACAAAGTCTTCCAAACAAAACTGAAGATTCATGGTAACCGTTTTTAAGATTGTTGATTCCCCTTGCGAAAGGAGAGACACTGACCGAAAAGGCACTAAACACTGCAGAGAGAATGATTTGCATTTCTTCTTCTTTTTTCTTGAAGCAACTGTTGTTCTTTCGAATTAATCTTTGTTTTTCACTGCTATTTTACCTGTAAAAATAAGATCTCCTTAAAAATCCCTGTATATCGATCAGAGTGCATCTGTTTCTTTCATGCCCTGATTTCTTCCACCTTTTAAAGGACTTTTATGACCGAACAATTTATCTAGGTGAGGAAAAACCTAAAAGATTTGATTTGGATTCTCTTTGGTAAGCCACTAAGTGTTGACTGCCTATCCTGAAATAATGTACTGAGTCTGCAAAATTGTGTTGTAAAGTAATTACAGAAGGACTTTAACAAATTAATTTACAACTGAGTCTATTCAAAGAAACAAAATATTCTCCCTTAGTAAAGCTCCTCTCTCCAATTTTCCCAATAGTTCATGATTTCTCTGTCCCTGAATGTTACGTTCCCACTCAGCACAGCAAAAATGAAGAAAAAGGAGAAGACAAGTGACAAGCTTTCTCCTGAGATTTTAGACCTCCTTTGCCCTGTCAGCAATGCTTGTAAAACTTTTTAATAGTTTTTTGGCAGCTCCAGTTCAAATCCAGGCTGGAACTGGAGATGCAAAGCCACTTACTCAAACTGCTTGGAGACAGAACAACTCGATGAATCAAAAAACTGCTGAAGCTCCTTCAGGAAGATCTTGTGTTTATTTTTACAGAATATTGCTGAAAATTAATTCCAAGTATATACACTGTGGAGTGCTAGGCGCATAGTAAACTCGTACTGCACGGCTTCCAGCATTAAACCAAAGCTAATTCAAATCTGAATAGCAGATGATTTTGCCAGTGTCCACAACTGATCTACGCAACTCAGATTAGCTGCAGAAACAGTTGTGAGCAAATACTAAATAACACAGATGACCGAGAAAGTTGCAATCTGCTGTAGGGCAATTCACAGGGAAGATTATGGAATTCACCCCACATGCTCTTCTTTGCGCTGTATTCCTTGAAAAGGTTACGGGATGATTGTTTTTGCCTAACAAAGTTTAGCTGAATAGTTAATGCTATAATCCTGCAATTATGTAGTAATAGTAATACTATAATAATAGTGATAAGTCAGTTGAGAGGGCCAGTCCGTTTTCCTCTGAAAAATAATAGCTACTATAGGAGCTACTCTAAAATCCACTCTTCTCTTGCAGTTGCCACTATGCCTTGACCATTTTTTATGAGCTCAGTACAGGGGTGCAATCAAGCGGTTCTGCTGCCTAAACACCCGACTGTTTCGGCTGCTTTACAGAGATCACTTTTGCTTATGAATTTGAGAAATCAAAAGGGAAATTTTCAGATGCTACACATTGCTCCATCATGAAAACAGCAATTCCAGAGGAACTTTAATTCTGGCTAATGTGCAGAATAAATGCTTTTGAAGCGTGGTCTTGCACTTCTCATTAATAAGCAAACAAAATGAATGATCATTTTAACAGCATTGAGTAATTCTAAACAGATGAGGTGATTATTTCTGCACAGTTTATTTTTTCACTGCAAGGATGTTAAGGGTTAACACTTCCACAGCATATAACTGACAGTGGTAATATTCTCTTTAGCCCAAAGCGGAAGAAGAGGGGAGTTGCTTGTTGTTATAAAAGCAGGGAAATTCTGGATCTTAGTAAAATAAACCAGGACTTTGTTTCTTGAAGTAATTATTCTCTGGAGAGAGAATAGGAAAGATGGAGGCAATTAGGAATGACCTTGCATCATTGAGTTGTTGAGAACTTCTGGATCAGTGGCTGATATTTTCATAACTCCATTTAAGTAGAGCTTTTTTAAGCCGGTCCTGCCCGCACTAGAGCCCGTCGCAGTTAACGCTCTAACCATCCCCTCGTGCTTGCCGAGGACCGGCCAAGCCTGCGCTGGCGGGGCGAGCGGCATGCGCCCCCGCTCCGAGGCTGCTTTCCGGCGCTCGCCCCAGCCCAGGGCGCTGCCAGGCCAGAGCCGTGCGGGGCCTTACGTTCCTTAGGTAGCTGGGGCATTGCATTTACTGGAACAGCAACGCAAAATAAACCTGGGAACACTTTTCAGTAACCTCCACCTAACCCCTTTTAAGTAGAGATTTGCATTCTGGTGGTTTTTTTTCTTCTGAAAACTGTCTTTTGAGTGTTATCATTTAAAAAGCGTGTTTAACTTTTATGTGTGAAGTTGGCAATGAATTACTATAAAGCAAATAAAACCGTCCTAGCAGCCTGAAAGTGGTGATATAGCAGATAGCATTCACACCCTCATCTTTGTATTCCGTTCCTGCAAGGATATCAGTAGGCAAACAAGGCTGCGTCTCTAATAGGTTTAATACAGGAACAATTGCTCAAGTTTCCTGGCCGCACTGTGGGAAAGGTAATGCGCTCTCCCTACGGCTCCTCTGGCGTCCCGGACCGATAGTGCTACCTGGGCACTGCGTTATACAACTGCCGCTGGCCCGAGGTCTCGGAGGAGTTACGCCCGGGCTCGGATTTTCTCTGCGGGCCCCTGATTTGGGAGCTCTTTAGTTTCTGAGCTTACGACACCTCTAGGGACTGATATATAAAGTGCTGCTGCATCGTGCTGTTATAAAACCAAGGCCCTTTAAAGCATCTGAGGAAGGGTCTCCAAAATAAGTTGGTTTTGAAAGTCATAGCCTATTAGCACTAGCAGCTTCAGCAAATACGTGTATTTTTCTCCGGCAAGTCTTTCCCAGCTACTGTCCTTTTTGTAATCTGATAATATCAGAATCCGGCACAGTCACATGAAAACTGTTTACCTGGATGGCATAAGCATGTAAGGGCCCATCTCCATGTCGCATACCACTGGAGAAGAGGTTGCTGTGGGCTCAGAAAAAGGCATGCAAATTTTTTTCATAGCTTTCCTGTTGTTTGGTTTGTTTGATGTTCTTCTAGCTCTGACAGATTGTAGAAAACTGTTTTCTCTTATAGAGGCCATCACCTTTTGAGTGATGTAGAGGAGCTGCTCTGTTCTTCTGAGTTGTTTTTATGCTATATATTTACTTAACAATTTCATTTTCTGAGTAGTTGTTGAAAGAACAGGAGTTTGTAAATTATACTACACTAAACTGTGGATACTGTCCATGGCTTTAAGCCCAGACACTGTCAAATGCTTTTCCAGATCCTGGCTGGTTTGAGAAAATCATTGTGAATTACAGAAGTATCAACATTTTTGTATTTAAATATTTTGTTTTTCATTTCTTCTTAGCATATTCTTACTTGCTTTTATTGCTGGCAACCAGTTTTCAGAAAGGGTTGGAACGGAATTTTTGCACATGTGGAACTGAACATTTGTGGTCTCAATTATTGAAAAATTAGAAAGTTCAAAAATAAAAATAAGATGAATGTTAGGTCTTTGAACCCTACTCTCTCGCTATTTGTTTTCTTTGTGCATTAGAATTAAAAATGCCTTCTGTCATAATAATAATAATTCTTCGCGCTACTATCCGGGGATCTCAAGTTACTGTACACACATTAAAATGTTATGTTTTCTAACACTCCTGCAAAGTAAGTCTTATCCCCCCTTCCCGTTTTCCAGATGGGAAAGCTGGGCTGCAGCAGCGACCTTGCCTAATGCCAGGCAGAGGCTTTCAGCGAAACCGGAGCCGACAGCACCGTCCCGCGCTCGCGTTGCGCCGCGCGCCGCGGCTCTCGGCTCCGCGCGGGGGCGGCCGCGCCGCTTCCGCGCCGGCTCTCCGCCGCGGCAGGGTGCTGGCGGCGTGCGCGCCGCCTGAAGCGTCTTTTAGGCGGCCTTTAGGATCACACCCGCAGGCCGCCGCCGCGAGGTGTGAGCGGAAACCCCAAAGAGCGAGCGGAGCTCGCGGTGCCGCGGCTGCGTGTCGCGGAGCGGGAGCGAGCGCCGGCCTTGACCGCCGTTCCACAGACCGGCCCCGGGTTGTCGGCTGCGCATCTTTAAATGGTCGCTTAGGAGAACTGATGACACTTCTTTCTGTTTGGGTAAACAGTGTAGCCATCTAAGATGGAAGGTTTCTCAGCTTTCCGTTTGGTTTACATATATATAACTTAAAAGTTCCATTATGGAGCGTGTTGTAGTCGGATCTTTTGAACTGAAGCCGTTGTGTACACGTACTGGGCTCCCCTTTCATTATATAACGTTAGAAGCATCCATCATTGGCCTGACAAATATTTCTGCTTTCCTGGGGCGAAGCCGGGGGATTTACTCGCACCAACTGACCTAGCTAAACGTAACGCCTGCCTGCCGCAGCTTTCTGCCGCGCCGAGCGCATCGCGGCCCTGCCGCCCACCAGCCAGTTACGCGGCCGTCCTTTCCAGCGAGCCGCTGCAGTGGTATGGCGAGCCGTGGCGGCGACAGCTGCCACAGACGAGGGGATCTTTTTTGGTCAAAAAAGTTATTTGAGTTTGTAGCTATTCTGGTAACTCGTAAATTAGCTCACATGTAGGCAGAAAAAAAGTCCTTACTGATTAATCAGCTGCTTCTAGACACGCTTCCCTCGAGCCACGAGCGCACTGTTTCCGCAGAAGGTTGAGACCTGCCTTAGCAACCTGCTCGAGCCACCGAGCTCCCAGTCTGCGCTGGGACTCACCTGGCTGTTCCTCTTGCTTTGCACGGTTTCCCTCCAGACTACCAGGCTTCCTTCCGGGGGAAAAAAACCCCACCTGCCTTTTCCTCCCGGCAGCCGTTCGCGCGGGTGCCAGCAGGAGCCGGGCCCAGGTACGAACGTGGGCGGCCCAGAGCTGCTGCCGCAGTCCGCGGCAGCGAGCGAGAGCCCCCGCTCCGGGGGGCCGAGGGCAGACCTCGCGCCGAGGCACGGCCGCGGGAGCGGGTTAGTCTGCCCCTGATTAATGACATCCTGCACGGCTGAGTCACCTCAGCTCTCCCGCGCCTTGATTCCTCGCTTGCGAAGCTGAGGATGAACACCTGCCTCCCCGAGGAGCTGTGTAAGCGCGACCGCTTGGCAGAAGGGCTCGGAGGTCCTCGGGAGGAAGTCATCGCGCAGATGTGAGGCGTCTCTGCTGCTAACAACACAATCGTCCTATCACCCGTTCCATCGCTTCCTGGTGCTAGGTTTGCAGTGTGCGACGTCCAAAGTCACTCTGCAAACTGGTATTAATTACTCCATGCTGCAATTTATATTCACCTCCTATCACCCGGTGAGAATGTTCTTCCTCACCCGTGTTGAGGAAGAGCATTTTGCAGAGTAATTGTAGCGATACCTGCCACTGAGCCCACGGCACCGTCAGGTGGTGACATAGTATAGTTATCATCCGCAGTCTCACTCTCCGCTCTTTAATGTGACTGCAGGTGTCAATACAGAGGTGGAGTTCAGACTTGGATGCGTTTTTCACCGCACTCCTAAAACCCTGCAGATCTATTATCTTCCAGTCTTCGTGTAAAGCATCGTTGGTCCTGTAGGTGGTTTGCAGTGAGGAGATAGTGGAATTCAGGTTAAATCATATTTGGAATTCTGCTCAGTCAATCAAGTCTTTTCTTGAATGCTTGCAGACCAGCGTTTCAAGGGGATTGCTTTTGTACCTGCTGTTATGAAAGTCAGTATAAAAATATTGTTCTTGGCTACTGTCCTGATTAACCTAGACATTTTAATGTGTGTTGTGATAGGTCATTTGATGGATAGTCACCTGTACCCTGTGATCAACTCCGACTTGGCCACTTGGGTTGAACTTTAGTTGCTAGCTGTCATAATTTCCCATCTTTGCCTTGATTAATGTTTCCTTTTGTGAT
The DNA here is from genome assembly GCF_028389875.1 of Rhea pennata. Classification (NCBI taxonomy): domain Eukaryota; kingdom Metazoa; phylum Chordata; class Aves; order Rheiformes; family Rheidae; genus Rhea; species Rhea pennata. The sequence goes on along the minus strand of NC_084671.1, from coordinate 5,492,976 downwards.
CTAAAGGGGAAGTGCCTGGAGAGTTTCTTCTGTGTATACCAACCAGTCTGGTTTAGTGGGAAGGGACTGGACGAGCTAGCGTTTCATTGCAGTTTGTTTTTTATTAAAGAGATACTTACTGTGAAAAGCAAAACACGAACGTCCTCCGTAAGTTGGTGCCTTTCTCCTCGATTTGTCAGAAAACAAGCGTTGCGTAGTTCATGTGCTTGTAACAGTTCTCCAATGTCCCCTTGGCGGTTCATGCACTTGCAGGTAAAAGCCTTTGTGGTTTAATTACCACACGTTTCGGTGAGCTTTTGGTTTCCCTTCACAAGCAAAAGCACCTTCCAGGGCACAGAGAGTGGTCACCATTACAAAATCCATGTTTATCCATGGTGATGCCTGAGATATTGCAGGTTTTGAAAGGGATTTTGAATCATCCTCTGGGATTTACCTGAGAACAGTATAATTTCTACATGGGAGCTTAAAAATTTATGGAAAGGATATTTGTCTTCTATTTGTCTTCTATATTCTCCCATACTCTTTTCTGTACTTCTAGGGCTCCGAACATTTTTCATGGGACTTGGCTGCACACATCCTTCTTGTGGATTTTGCTGCTGTTGAATTCTAGAGAACTTTTCCATTCATTTATCACCTGGGGAGGAAAATAACACCCTGGGGAGTTTTGGCTTAGACTGGCAGAGACTGGCTGATGTCACTGGCCTGAGGGGTACCTTCAGTGGTACCTTTGGATATCTCTCTTTTCCTCACTAAATCTTACCATTATTATATTCTTAGTTTGTATATCTTAATAAAGATTCCTCATAGTTACAAGTTCTTGTTAATTGCCACTTAACAGCATAGCACTGCACATTTTTTACAAATAAATTTACCCTTCCATTACCTGCATAGGTCAAAGCCTTCTGGACTTGCTTCCACAGATATCAGCAGATGTTTAGGCATCTATCTAAAAGCTAAGCACTCAAATGCAGACCTTTGCAGACCTCAGGTTAGGTGCTGAAGAGCCAGGTTTTCAATCATGTTCACCAGTGATGAAAAGAGTGGGACAACATGCATAGGTTACATCCTACTCAGGGGTATAAAAATGTCAAGTCTAGCTCAAAATATGAATACAAGCCCATTGAGCATTTAACAATTTGGCCAGAGGCTTTGAGTTCTGATGTTTGAGATGTAGTTAAAATTCAGAGTTTAAAGTGTTGGGTCATTAAAGTAAAAAATAATAAAAAAAAACAACCCACAGCCTTGTAACAGGTGAGTTGAAACGAGAACAAAGAGTCCATAAAAAGCGTCAGGTGAAGCACTGGAGAGATAAGGAATGATCTTCCTGTGTGCTTACTGCAATAACTGAGAAGATGACCTTTTAAATAGGTAGGGTAAGAAATAGAACTAAACTCTCTTCCACAAGTGCAGTGCTAATTATTTCTGCCTGACAGTAGGAGAATCATCCCCTGCCATTCAGTAGGTTTGGCTGGAGACTGAATTACTCTTGTAAATCCTCATAATTTGTTCATGAGTTTATTGCTCTGCCATAAACATTCCACCAGCGCTGCTGTTCATCCAGCAAGGTCCTTTTCAATATTTCTTTAAAAAGCTGCTGGTGTTTTTTTCCCCCCCTTTTTAAGGGTTTAAGTTTTTTCACCTGTTTACATGGTGGAGCCTTGTATAGAGTTGGAGTCTGCTCTGCTCTCTGCACCGTATGTGGACGGGATGGCGCTGTGATTGTACAGCTATGGGTTTGGTTTCCAGATCCAAGGTGTTCAGCGCTGCAGGTAAGAAAATGTTCATTTTAGATTTAAAAATACTCTCTTTTGGGCAGGAATATTTCTAAGTGTGTGAGAGAAGGATCTTTAAAAGGCCATCTTCATGGACAAAATGCTGCATAAAACTGCACTCAAGCAGTTTGATCTTTTAAGAGAGTTTTTGTTTTCCATTAACTCCCACTTTAGAGAATCCGATCGCAGTTCCTTAATTTGCTGGCTTGTGGCTGGTTGCAGTGGACCTTGTGGGTATGCCTCAGCACTAGGCTTCCCCTGGCATAGCAGCGAGGAGGAAGGAGGAAAGAAATTCACTGCGGCAGTTGGTCGGAGGAGAGGCAGTTCTGAACAACAGTTGAAACTTTATTGATAATGAAGAAGGGTTGTTTAGGAAGGGGAGGATGTAGTTAAAGGAAGGATTCATATGATTCATGGGATGTAAATGCAGTTGTCTATTCATCTCACTATATTATCTGTGCCATTCAGGTGGCTCTGGGAAGAGGTGTGTTGCAGAGCACAGGGGCAGGCTGTGTTCTGCACTCCTTGAGTTATCTCATATCCTTTCCTGTGAGATCTTGTGACAGTTCATATTACTGTGAGTCATTGTTTCTTTAAAGCTCATTACTGGCAAGGGCTTGCAGTGAGACACCTAAGTGGCACTGTGTTATCTACGCTTAACAGCCCTGTTAATGTGTGTCACTGGTGAAGTGTCATCAAGCAGAAATGTAGTTCTGGATTTTGGGTGAATCACAGAGGTCTGTTCATCCTTTGTGTCCAGCCAGGCTTCAACTCAGCACTGTCAAGTGATGTCTCAGCTTACCACCTCGGTATTAATAGGTTTTGGTTTCACTCTAATTTGTGAGTTTAATCCTTTCATGGGGGAGGGACAGGAAGAGGGGAGGATGGAGGAATGTTGCCCAAAATGATTTCTCAGGTCATATGAATACCAGATCTTCTCTCTTCTTATCTAAATCCACCATGAACCTCTCTGTTTTGTCATCTTGCTTATTTGTTTGAAGTTTGTTTGGTTTTTTTCCTTGGTTCTAGATCACCACAATAATTACATAAATGTCACAATCTGGGGCTTCACACACCTCTCCTCATTCTGGTTCCAGGGAGGGAAGAGGCCTGTGCGGGTGGCAACACGGTATGGGTATGGTCAAAACTGCTCCTCAGTGTTCGCAGGAACAGGGCCTGTCTTTTAGCCTGCTGTTAATTTTTGCTTCATTCTTTCTTCCCAGCACCCCCAGCACCTGGTCACCGTATAATAAATTGCTCATAGATGAATATAGTACAGTTCTCTACCTGTGCTGGTATTTATCCATCAAGCATTTGATTCCTCTGGAATATAGATTGAATAAAATTAGTCTGGCTCTGGAAGAGAAAATCACTTGCACACTTCTCCTCCAAACACAGTAATTGTAAGCGGCCAATAGATCCACTAACTTCCATTCTTCCTTCTGCTCGAGAGTCCAACTTAATTTGAACTTAAGCTGTCAGTTTAGCAGAACTACATCAGCAGAATATCTTGCTCAAAGTGAATTTTAAGTTGTGAAGTTGCATCTTGGGAAAATTTCTGAATTCTTAATGCTTTTTAATTAACCAAACTATTTTAACACTTCTGCCTAGATTTCTTTCACTTTTCTGCCTACATATTTCTCTATCTTTTACTGTCATTTCTGATGCATATATCTGAAAGAACATCTTGCATTTGTAAGTTTAGAACACCGATACTTATCATCAGAACTTTTTTTTTTTTTGCAAACTTCTTTGAAATCAAAGCCAATTAAAAAAAAGTATATATATCTAAAAACAGCCAAAAATATTTGTTGTCACAAGAGATACTTTTGACATTGACTACCTTTTTTTGTGTTCACAAAATAGTGTTAAAAAGTTAGATAGACGATAACACTCATTAATATAGCTGTAACCTTGGCATTAAACTTAATTTTCAGCCTGCAGAGGTGTTTTGCTTTCCAAAGAATTTAAAAGTAGGAAAATATGATAAGGCTTTTTGTCATCAGTAATGTGATATTTTTCTAGCAGAAGCTTGGAGCCTTTTGCTAAACCTTCTAGGCAATTGTTCTGGTGGATTTGGAGGTTTTCTTGGTTTCTTATATGGTTAGGATATTGAACTATTGTCTACAATAACTTCCTTGTTCTTCTGTAATTTTCCTTTGACTTGTCTTTGATACTAGCAGGCTTGTCCGTTCTCATCTGTTTTGTATGGTTTTATGCAAATTCTCTCTCCCATCCCTCTACAAGTCCTTTCAAGTCAAAATGTTGCTTCCTCATGCCCGCTTATATTACCTGTAATTCGCGTACAGTGACCTACTAGCCACCCATATACTGGGCATGAAAGGCATAATCTTTGTGGATCAGATATCTGTTATCTCATCCCTGTTTGCATTATACATTCTGCTTTTAATATACTCTTCCAGAGTGCTCATCCATTTAATGCCCAAATACTTGCGGTCTGTTATTCCTGTCGAACACGCTCATCATGTTGCTTATGTGGAATTAATGAGCAGGGAGGTAAAAAGACTTGTTGTGGGTGAGGCATGGATCGACGGCGTGGCAGGAGCGGCACACGGGCTCTTTGAGTGCTGTGCCTGTTGTTCAGCTACAAGGTTTAGCTCTCCCTTTCAGTGAAGTCAGTGATTTGTTCTATGGCATGAGATCACCGTGAGCGTGCTTGAAAGTTGGCTGAAGCATCCCTTATCGTGTGTGAAGCAAGCACTAGGACAGATGCCTGGAGTCCTCACAAGGTGGTTTCAACACAACAGGTGGTTGAAATTTAACTTTCGATCTCACGTAGCATTCCTAAAGTAGAATTTTTGTCGTGAGAATATCTTTAATATCTATATTTATAATTCACCATTTTGTACAATGCTATTTTGCCTTGACAGGGTTTACCTGAACTGAAAGATTGTGCTACATATCGTAGTGTCTGGTTTGCCCAGTTGTCTAGTAAACTGTGGAGACACAAAGGGGGAGTGGAGTATATTATCAGATTGGTTTACTGAACATCTCAGTTCTTCAGATCCATTGGACTCGATAAGTGTCGGTGAATACCAGAGGTAGAGTTAGCATATTCTTAATATAAAAATGTTGTTATTTTTATCATCTAATAGTATTAATTATAGGATATGAGGAAGGGAATTTAATCATTGGCATAAAATATGAATATCGTAGATACCTGCAACATGTTAAATCAATATATTTTCTACTTATATTTCTGAGAAATACACTTGTCATGTTTTGTTACATTCCTTTCAGTTGGATAGATTTGTAAATACAGTTCCTGCTAAGATTATTACTATTGATGTCAAATGAAAAACCATAGGCAATTCAAATTGATTATCAACACTACTAATGCTTAAATTACCAGAAAAGGGGAAAGTGATACAAGTTTGTTGGACTATTCTTGTGCGCAATATAAGTCCATCTGCCAGCGCGTTGAATGTGATGTGTCCTCTTCACTGCTGCGGCTGTTCATAAACACATGTTGCTAGGCCTCAAAGGGGGCCCCTCAAATCTGCAAAATGAAAATGTTTAAGACTTAAATTTGCCTTAGGTCTGTCTTCAGTTTCTCTTCTGCTTTTGCTAATTATGAAGAGATATTAATGTATATAGGAGCTTATCCTTTGTGAGCATAGTGGTTTTGAAATAAGTATATTAGTATATGCTTACAGTGGTGTAAATCTGAAGTATTGTCACTGAAGTCACTCAATTCTGGGTATTGCTTTTAGGCAGAAATCATTTGATATTAAGTAGAAGGTCAGGTGCAATTATAATCGGACCCTCTGGCTTTGACATCTATGCGTTTAAGAGTTCCAGCACTGTGGCATGAGAGTGAGTAAAGCAAGGATGAGTCTGATCTCCTCCCCCTCGCCCCAGCTTATTTCGGGAGCCAGGCTGCAGAGATGCATTCACTTCTTAACCACCTCTGTATATGGGGAGCAGTCAGTAAATATGCCCAAGATATATGGGCTATAATTAAAACAGTCTCCAAGATAGTGAAAGTCTAATGATCTAATTTTTCAATTATGTCAATGTCTGTGGAAATCGAGGTTTTGCTTATTCTCTTCCAGAAGGCATCTTTCAGACGGCTTGGCCCAAGTCAGATAAGAATCTGAGTTTGCAAGATGTGCCAGATCAGTTCCAGAGTCACTGGTAGAGACCGTCTCAACAGATATGCCAGTGATTTAATATTTTTGTGCCTTTTCCGTAGAAATGAGACAGAAACTGAATTTCCTGAAAATATATTTTGAGAAGTTTCACGTTTATTTGTCCTTAGAAAGGTAAAACCTCTTTCACTGTGCTGTGATGAAATTCTTTTCCAGATGCCTTTCTTTTCTCTAGATGGTCCCCAGTACACTATTTCTGACTCCTCTGCCAACACACTAGAGCTGTCTAAAAAGGTGCGTTTCAGCTGGACTATAAAAGCTGTATATTTGATTTCTAATTTTGCTTCCATTCACGAGCAGCACAGAAATTTATAAAAGTAAGTGGGATTGCATAAGAGCACAGAACCATCTCCTAAGGTTTGGATATAAAGTGGCCAAAGGTAAGAGATTAAAAGGTTACATTTAGTCACTGCTCTGAAACGATATTTCTGTCCTTCAGTACAGTAGCATTTGTGTAAACGCCTGATGTTATGTGACATTAAGAAATGAGTTTATTAGTCTGACGGCAGAATTGGAGAGGGGTAGGTCATGATTCCGTTTTACTAGGCACTGTGTGAACTCAGAACATAACATTGATCCTTGTCCAGAAAGCTTATGATTATTTTTAATACAGAATGGTTTTCACAGTTTGAATATTAGGTGTCACTGTTCCTTTTTTATGTGGAAGATTCTACTTCTGTTTGTATTTGTAAGATAATAAGGTCGTGGTCCTAGTGTGTTGGCTTAAACACTTGGCTGGTCTGTGCAGATGAAGGACAGGAGGCATGCAAGTGCTTCATCTTCATCACGTATCTCAACACACACGTTTTCTTCAGTTTAAGTTAACTAAAGGTTTTTGGAAGTGCTTCTGCCCTCAGAAACTCAGTAAACAAGATTGTGTAGCAACCAAGTGAGACTTAACACTTGCCCCTCAAAAAACAGAAAACCTAAACTAATAAAATGTTTCCAGTTTCTTATATAAATTTTCCTCCTAACTTTTTCTCTGCTCAATTTCTATTCTTTCCTAATCCCATGCAATGGTCTTTTTTAAATATGTGCCCCACAGCAAAGAGTGACATAAATTAATGTTAACAGCATATGCAAAATTCACCCCCTTCTGCAGGAAGGAAAAAAGAATTGATGCAACCAAATAGTCATCTGTTAAACTGGAAGCTTTTGACCGTTACAACAGGAGGCAGTATCTATATTCACCAACCTAAAACTGTGAGACTCCACGTAACTAAAAAAGGAAGGGTGTTTTGAAAACAGCGGTAGGCAAGGGAAATCTCTATGGTCATAAGTCTTGTTCAATCAGAGGGGCTAACTGCTGCTTTCCTTTCCCCACAACCCAACCCACTGGTCAGTCATGTCTCTGCCACCTGCAGCAGGAGCCTCCATCCTGGTTCTGCTGGTCTTCTCCCATCACTACTACTTCCCTGAAAATCTGGCCACAGCCTCCTGGAGGGCATTATCGCCAGGTTCAGAACTAAGAATATGTAAATCATCCCAATGCGTATTTTGGATGATAGACAAAACTCAGTGTTCTTCTACAGCGGTTTGCATGCGTGGTCATTATATGTCTCCGAGGGGCCAAATAGTATGAGGAAAAGAACATTTGTCTTGTCCTCATATAGCTTGACTTTTCCAAGACTGAGTGTTTTCACTAAAGCTGGTCATACAGGATTAATGTCAAAGGGGTGTTCAGATGTTCAGGCCTGATAAAAAGTGGTTTACCAGCATTCAGAGCTCTTGAATCTGTGTTCAAATTAAAGAAAATAAAGACTAGCAACATTAAAATAGTTGAGGTACAAAAAGAAAAAGGAAAAACCTCCTCAGTTATCTATGATAACACTATTGTTTTCATTTTTTATTATCTTGCTTGTTACACGCCAATGAGAAACAACCACAGATCGTCAATAAGGATTTTAATTGCAAAGATTTCCTGTGACGTGAGTGTTAATGAATGTCAAGGCAATAACACAAAAGACATTACTTGTTTAATGATTGATAGAACAAGAAAAGCACGAGGTCCTTTGCAGGATAAATGACTACTGTTCTGTGTTCCTTTACATTAGCAGTATCAACACTTAGATCACATGGCAGGAGATAATGGTTCAGGAGATAAAGTACAGAATCACAGTCTGTTATACAATAACAGACGTAGTAATGATAATTAATGTGCATTTCTTTGGCCATTCTCATACTTGTCAGCACTGAGCCACAGGGACCAAGGCTTTGCTGTTGACTTAAATGGGGGCAGATAGGGCACTTGGTTGGTCCTTCGTTGTTGGCTTTCACTCTACTTATAAGATGTTGGACCTTAAAAGCTTTCCCTGTCAGTTGTTTTAAGTGGGTGTTCATGTATGTAGACTTTGAGTGTAATAATAACAGTATACCTCAACTGCTTGGAGCAATTTGACTGGAAATAAGTGCGTTTAAACAGGCAGTGTGATAGCACACTTCAAAACAGACACTTGGGCTTTAGCCAGGAATGATCAACATCATGATGTTCACGCCGCGCTCATCAGCTTTCTCTGCTAATAAACATGCAATATCTGGGACCTTTTTCCAAAAAGGAGAAATCCAGGCCAAGGCTCTCTTCTAACACAAAAGGTGAACATGAACAGTTGGCCAAAATCAGCAGTCTCCAAACACATCCTGTAGCAGCTAACTGCCTGAAGAACATTTCATGGCGTGGGCTTGTGGGCTGTTTGCCCAAACCACACCCTTGCCTAGCTGTGGCTATGAAGTCCATGGAAACGTTGCACAGCTTTGGTTTGGTTAGATGGTTTCTTACTCACCAAGTTTCACTGGACAATGTGGAGTTGGCAACTTTCGGCCAGCTCTGCACACTGCCTATTGCATGGTGAGGTCCAAGTGCCCTTGGAGGTCTGCCAAATGAGCAACTCTCTCCAAAAACGTGTTAAATATGAAAGAGCTTTCATAGTGAAAATTAGTTCATGGTTTGGCAAAATGTTTAGGGAGTCAGGAAAATATTTGGATGAAACCTGGATGGTTTAGTTACTGGCTTCGAACCACAAGTTGCTGGAGCTGCACATGTCCTTGGTTTCAAAATGTAGCACTAGATAATGTTCCCTCATTTTGAAAGTTGCATTGGTTTACACTTATCTGGGTTGGCACTGGGTTTGCTGCCTGAACGCTGTGCTGGTAAAATTGTGTTTTTTGCTTTCTGATAGCTCATGAAAGCTGTGTTTGAACTTCACCCACGGAAAGTACGCACAGCCTTGTATAATTTGTCTTCCTTTAGAAAATGCAGTTTTGAAAGAGCCTGTCAATAAACAATTTGTCCTACGAACGTGCGTTTCTAGGTGCAGCTCTGTTGGCACCGTGGCACGGAGGCAGAGAGGTGCGCGTGCGGCAGCGGGAGCGGGGGGCAGGAGGAGTCCCGAGCGAGCCTGCTCCGCGCTTTGAGCTGGGCTCGCCGCGGGCCTGGCTCTTCCGGGCCGCGCTGCGCGTCCCCCTCGCCTGCCCCCTCCGGTTTTGCACTGCTGGAGCCCAGCGCCGCTCGGGAGCTGACTGAGCCCTGGCACCAGCTGCCCGTGCCGGGAGTGGGGAGCAGAGTCGCTTCTTAAAGGGTTTTCTGTTAATGTTGAACTTCTCAAGCCGTTGCGCCGGGGCAGCAGCTGCGAGCGGGGGCCGCGAGCGCGGGGCCGTGCCGCCGCAGAGCGCGTCGGTGCCTGCAAGCCCTTCCGTGCTCGTTCTTTCCACCGCTCCTCCGTCACCCTAAACGCCCCCGGCCTCTGCGTGCTGCCGTGCGGAAGACACAGATGCGCGAGAGCAAATGCTGATCGGAGACGTGCGCTTCTGGAAAAAGGCTGGAAAAGGCCGGTGTGGAGGGAAGAACCATGAGGGGGGAAGAAAGTTAAAACACTCCATTAGAAATACTTTGTTAGATTTCTTTTTACCAGTTCTGTTAGGGAATATCCCAATAAAGGTAGTAAAAACTAAATCACTTGAGCTCAAGCTGAAGCCCTATATGAGATATTCTTAATTTCAGTTTTCCGATTTGCCTCGCGTTCAAGTTACCGCCGCCGTGTCCTGCGGGCCGGGCCGCCTCCCGTCCCCGCTTCGCTCGTGCCGAGCAGAGGGCTGCCGGCGCGGCGCGGGAACTTGCTGCCCCTCGCTCCTAGTCTTAGGATCAGGACCCAGATTTGGGGACTCGCTGAAGCAAAGGGCTTCCTGCGCAGCGGCCGCCGGCTCGCCCCCGGCTCGGCAAGCGTTCCTCCTCGCCGTCCTCTGCCGGCCCCGCGGCTCCCTCTCGCTTACGGCCGCGCCGCCGCTCCTGGGGCGGAGGGCCGCGGGGAGCCCGGCGGCGGCGGCGATCGCCCCGAGCGCCTCGCCGAACGGTCACGGCCGCGCTCGTTGGGAGAGCGTGTTAGCACATTAATGAAATGCACAAAGCAACGAGGTTCATCCATATAAATGGGTAATTTAAATAATGAAGGAAGGAGGAAGGATGTGGTTCAGTGTCAGTACTGATTAATTAGGGAATAAAATAAATAACCCTCCTAACAACATTGGCTGCTTCCACTGTAACTTACTCTATTAGTGGGCAATGAAGTTAATACAACTGACAGTACAATTACAGGTTAGTTAACTGGACCGTTATGACCTTTTCTTAATTTCAGGGGTCGGAACTATTATATACCCTTATTTTCCTATTGTAAAAAAGTTGAGAGTGAAGAACCGATAGAAGTCAGTTACTAATCCTGCAGTTTCATCACTTGTCAGTGATGTTACCTTTTTTATGCTTCCGACTTCGGGAAAGTCAACCGCATTGATGCCAAAAGCACCGAATAATTCCCCAGTCTGCCTGTTTGCTGTCACAGCTAGGTGGTGGTTAGATATTGTGCTCTTATGAGTATGCATGTTTATCGGGTGTGTGGCCATGCAATGAAATAATGAGCAGGTGTTAGCAATGAGTTGTTAACATCATAGCTGTTTTGTATGGAAAATTTATTGAAATATTTGCTAGTGAACTCTGAATCAGACAAAACCAAGAGAATATGTACCAAGGATTTATAGTTCTTTCGGGGTGGATTTTTAAAAACGGCATTCCTACACAGCAAATAAGTGTAACAAGCCATTTACATTTAATGCTTTTATGGCTGCTATAGCCAATAGCTTCCACAATTCGTGGTACGGACCACAAATTTTTGATAGAGAAAAGGTAAAAGCAAAATCGGATCACCTAAATTATAATGCATTACAACTGAAACCTCACATTAATGTAGACCTTCAAATATAATGCCAAATCCTTAGTTTGTTCAATGGAATAGCTCCGCAGAAGTGTGAAGCTATTCTGATGTATATTCTGATCTATTTTGAGCAGTTGGTCAGTGCTTTTTCTTTTCTTCCCCCCCCCCCCCCCCCGGTAGAATGGAGGGGAAAAGAAAATCAAACAATTTATTTTATTGCTACAGTGTGGCCTTGATGATACTTTTAAGATTTCTGTAGGTATATACAACTGAAAATAGGATCTGCAAAAGGGAGTTTGAACAATTTTGACTGTAAGTAAGTGATGCTGCCAATATCGCATATGATGTTTTGTTGAGCACTGCTTGGTTAAGGTCTGGTACTCAAATAAGTAACTCCCTTCCCAGTGTTGCAGGTTTTTCCTGTGTGATCTCAAAAATGTTACAACCTCAGCATGCTTCAGTTTCTCTACTTACCTATGCAATGTTACTCAAAGGTTAATCTGAGTCTAAATTACCTAATGCTTCCTAAATATTTTAAGATTTGGAGTGAAACATAATCAAAATACTACAAACTGTCATTAAAAGAGCAACAAAACTTGTTTCTTAAATTCTAGGCATATATTCATATTTCTATTTGAGCGCATGTTATGGCATTATACTTTTTGTAGTAAGTCACTTTTTTGTACACTATAGGAAGTCACTTTGAATTCAAATATAAAATGAGGCCATCCATCATGTTAGCAATTTAATTAGCTTGGTATATATTTTTCAGCAAAAAAAAACCCCTCTCTTATTTGTTGTATATCTTATTACAGATTCATTGCCTGAGGACAGGCAGGGCTGTCGGTAGGGCAGTCCTTGTGGTTAGAAATGCCAAGATGTGGAGCAGATAAGACACGTCGTCCCCGTGCCTCCCGGCCGGCCCGCTCCATCCCTGCGGTTGCTCGAGGCCCTACCTGTTAGATTCGCTGTAATCTTTGTTGCAACAGTGAAACGGTGCCTTGTAAAGCAATGAAGCGTGACAGGGATATTGAAAGGGTCGAATGAGGTAGAAATGTGATATTTTCTATCTTCCGTGGGCCCAGGAAATAGGAGTCCTGCTGCTGAATTGGGATTTGGCCTTCGCTATCACATTCACAACATGCAAGTTTTGAGATTTATTGTTTGGTGCTTACAGAAGAGACAAAGTAAACAATGCTGAGATTTATCTAATTGTTTAACCATCTGGTTTCACAGCGACTGAAGATTGAGGAAACTGGGAGATTATAAACGTTAAGGCAGGGCAAAGAGGAGAAGGGCTTTTATTTATTAAGGTTTTGCTAATAAAATTCACAAAATACCTAGATGCCCTTTGGAAATTGAGATAAATTTCATGGTTTCTACATTTTTTTTAAAGGGTTGGATAATTTCATGGCCAATAAAAAGCGTAGCAATAAAAGTGGAGATAATGGGAAGTGTAATGAAATGACTTTCAAGCCGATGCAGCGGTCGGGGTGGAAGAGGGCTTCCTCGTGCCGTGCCCACCTTTCGCAGCACCCAGTCTCTTTCTAAATCGGTGGGTATCAGCTAGGCTACATACAGGATGCCAGATTTAATGATCTGTGTTATATTCAGGACCAGATTTTCAGAAGAACTCTGCTCTTTCTTAGGCAGCCACATGATGTGTTATTTTCAGCACTCAGCTGCTTTTCTCATTTTCACGCATTCTCTGCGACAAAAACTTCTAGGTGCTTGTCACTGGAGAAAAATGACTGTTTTCCTTTAGGTGCTTGACTGGGAGCTGAGCTTGTTTATGCAGACACGTAGATGGGTACATACATGGGATTTGGCTGAGTTAGCCAAATCATCAGTGGTAAATCTTAAAAGCTAGCTAACAGTATAAAAACGTTGGAATAAATTTAATTGGAAAATGCTGTAGCAGTTGTTTTCATCCAGAGGGGCTGAAGTGGAGGGGAAATGAATTTTGTGTGTCATGCTGTTGTGGTACAATAAGAGATTAACTCACTGATTTTCCAATATAGCACTTGAAGTAAGTCTGCAGAAGCATCTGTCACAGACCCTGAAAGAAAGAGGAGTAAATAAGTAGGTGAGATTATTTAAGTGGAAGAGATAGAGGGATAATGTTTAACAAGGACACAACTCAATCACTTTGGTTTGCTTGAGTATAAATCTACTCAGCAGAGTAGATCAGGCGAGATACCCTTTCATTCCCTCGGTTGTCCTACATTTGTCTTCATTAGGCGTTTGGCCTACCAGGGTCCAAAGACACTGGACTTTTGATTAGTCTTAGATGGACTTCAGCATTAAACCCCAAAAACAGTTATTCTGCTTATGTTACTTTGTGTAAGCCGAAGCTTATCCTACAAGTAAAGTCTTCAGGGTGGTTTAAATTGGCCTGCAACAGCAAAAAAGAAAGAAGCAAGCGGGTTTGCTTTGTATAAAAGACTCCGCAGGTATTGATTCCCCCCAGATTTGTCACGCCAGCACGTACTGAGAGCTTAGCCGCTGGGCTTGGCCGAGCAGTGTTTAAATTGGGCCCTGCTTTTTAGGCCTTGGCTTTGAAGATGACAGCGAGGAGCAGCAGAGGCCTCGTGCAAGCGTTCCTGCCCGGCCGTCCGAGTAACTCGGCGGTTCAGCCATGAACTTCTCTTGAAGGTGACGTGTGCGTGGGGAGCGGTCAGGCTAGCGTCCCTGCAGCTGCCGCCAGCCGGGCTTCAAGCCACGGCCCCGGGAGCTCGCAGACCGCCACGGAAAGAGTCCAGGGAGAAGGCTTGGTGCAGCAGGTTGATCCTGCCGCTTGTGGCAGGTCTCTGGTGAAGGGCAGAGCCCTGTCCCAGGGCTCTGAAAATTGAAATTTCTGGTTTCTAAGCAGGTCTGGCAATTCTATAAACTTAAATTCTTATACTAATTTTACAAAATTAAATTCTGACACTGACAAAAAAGTAGCATAGGCCAGTTTGAGAGGCCACCCAAGATGCCCAGAAATACTGTGGCATACTTAAGAATGGAATCTAAGTTTATTTTAATCTGAGTTCAGTGATTTAAGCAGAGGTATATTAACTTCCCTTTCACTTGTGATGAAAGGTAGCACCAAGAAACTGGATTAAAGCTTTTCCTGAGTGGAGGAGCAGACGTTCACGCACGTTCGGAGGAGTGTAACTCGCGCTGCTTTAACGCCTCATGCCTCCCGGGCTGCGTGCCCTGCCGCCCGGCGCTGGTGCATCTTTGGGTCGCGCTGCAGGCTCGCCGGCTGAGACGGGAAGCCCGTGCTCTGGAGCTCACGCGGAGAGGGGCCCCGCGCGGAGCAGGGCCGGACCAGAAGGAATTGCTCCACGTGCCTTCAAGTGGGAGCAGACGAAAGCCGGAGCGCTGACCGGGGCGAACGGGAAGCAGCAGGAGCTCGCGTGCGCTCGGGAGGCCCGAGAGGGCTGAAATAACGCAGAAAGGTCCTGCGATCCTCGGTCCGCCCGGGGCCCTGGCTGGCCGCGGGGCGCCTGCAGCCCGGCGCGGCGCACGGGCACAGCGAGCCGCCTTCAAAGCCGCAGAGCGAACGGAGGTGTGGGACCGCTCGAACCAACCGCCGCGGGAACGGAGGGAGAGCTTCTCTCTCCCGCCGAATCTGTGTGCTTGCCGGGTGCGGTGGCTTCGGCCAAATCCGGGGTTTTCAGCTCCTTTGAAGGGTATCTGGGTACAGTGTAATAGCCTAAGTTACGCAGTCAAACTGGATAGCTGCTTCTGCCCTGTTGTCCCGGGAATGTAAGAATAAACTTAATTTCAAGTAAGTCGTTGCTTTAGCTGCGTATCTGCGTATCCGAGCAGCATACGAGCTAGGCTGGCTGGCGGCATCGCCGCCCGACGCGAGCGCCGCGGCGCTGGGAGCGGGCACGTTTGACGGCTCGGCACGCCGTGTGGGTGCAGGTCCCAACGCCGCCGCTCTGCTCGTGCTCGCCCCCGTAAAGGGAATCGGCGCGGGCGGGATCCGTCATTAGTTTTTCTTTTGCGTAACGACAAGCAGAAGGAAACACGCTGCTGTTTTAAACTAGTCAGCTTGCTGGCTTAGCGTTTTAATCAGACAAATTTGTATGACTTTTTTAAAGCAAGGAAGTATTAATCGTAACCAGTTTATGGTGTGTTCCAAAAGTAAATAGAGCTTTGAATTCATTTTTCTAGCCAAAAATTAAGACAGGCTTTTCCAGACTTGGAGCTATCACTTTGTTTCAGATTTAGTATCGGTCAAACATACCATCCAACTATTTCTACTGATTTAAAGACAAAGAGGGGAAAAGAAAAAGCAGCGAGGGGGAATGAGAGCATATCATGTCCCCATGTTTCCTGAACGGTAGATGGTAAAGACGTGCAGAAGCTGTCAAATAACACCGGGCTGAAATCTCATTAAAAGGAGTGCCAGGCACAGTTAGCGAAACAAAATGGATTTGATGTTTAAGCTTAATAAAACTACTTTTAAAAAACAGTTTGGGTTCAAAGAGGGAAGTTCACTAATAGGTTTGAAGCAAATGTGTTCCCGATTACACCCCATTAAGAAAGTGGAATGCGGCGAGCGCTCCCTTCCCGGAGGAAGCCCCAGCGCGCCGGGGACGGGAAGCCCGCAGCCAGCCCAGCCGACGGTGCCAGACCTGCTGACCCTGTGAGCTTGGCAGTATATTTTCAAGGATAATGTGTCTTCTGGGGTTCAGTGGGAAGCAGGGGAAGAGATACTTTGCAGAACAGATTTCGAAAGGGCCTGGAAGAAGATCAGCTTATTGTGCATTTTGTTCTTTTTTGCATTTACTCATCTCTAATAACATACTGCAACTTAAAACTGTACAAGAAGTGTCTTAAGCTTCACTGTATTTGGCACGCTGATGTGTTCCACGGCTGGCTTGTGTGCGTCCAAAGCAGCGATGCGCGTTCCAAGTGGTTTCTGGTAAGGCAGAGTTGTACAATTTGTTTGAATCATAACATGCGTCTGTGCCGGTATGAGTCTCGTCATGATGGGTCGCTGTGTGGGCCGCCCGAGGAATTGCCTCACCGTGTTTCGTCAAACCGTCCCACGGAAAGCGAGGTTCACGCGGTGAAGCTGCGGAGGCAAAGTGACACCGCTGCCAGCGCGTCGCCCGCTGGGTTGCTCCGAACGTCGGCAAAACCGCGCGTTTTGCTCGCGCCGTCGCCGGAGGGGGCACGTGCCGCTTCGGAGGGGGGATGGCGCGGGGAAGGGCTCGCGATCTTACCGGCAGCCGCACCAATAGTGTCGTTGGCGTTTCACGGGAGGGCTACGTAGTAACTCAGCTATGTAAGTGTGAGTCGGTACGCACGCCAGCTGTCCCAGAGGGAGCGGGTATTTAAAGCACGCGCGGTTCAGTCTGTGTGACACCACCTCGAAAACACAGGTTAGTTACGACAAAGCGTCGCCAGTTAGGTCTACTGGAGGATGTCAGCGAGGTAGGTGATATATACAGTCGTGGACTTAGAAAAAGGCCCGCTCGTCTGTGAATCGGCAACCAGTTTGTCAGTAAACGGAGAAAATTTACAGGGACAGTTTGTGTGATTTTGCAATATGCAAAATGGACTTAATTATAAGCATGAGAAATCATTGCATGGACTGTGAGGATCTGAATCTCTGTTTTTGTTCTTTGTTTTCAAAGAATCTCATTTGCAAACAAAGTAGAATTATTTTTGTAAAACTGATTGTTTGGTAGAGTGGGAACTCCAGCTGCCCTAGCTCCACATACGTGCCAGTGGAGACTGGATGTGGGAGTTTGGAGCATACGTTTCTGCTTAGTTTTAGT
Organism: Rhea pennata; assembly: GCF_028389875.1. Lineage (NCBI taxonomy): Eukaryota > Metazoa > Chordata > Aves > Rheiformes > Rheidae > Rhea > Rhea pennata. The sequence continues at coordinate 5,476,048 of NC_084671.1, read as the reverse complement.
TCCTGAGAAGCTGTTTCTTACCCGGCTCACTAGCGGGTATATCTGAGGTCAGCAGAATTAGTGGCGCGGAGCAGGCAGATCGAGTGCTTTGGGCCCGTTCCTGTGGGATGGACTAGGAAGAAGCCCACCTATTGCTTTCAGCTGGAGTTGGATGGGATCTCGTGCAAGGTGTCCTCACAAGCCACAGCATCTGGCCCAACTGCCTTTTTCTAGAATCAGAGACCAGCTGGTGTAATTTTTACAGCTGCTCTTTTTGCTGCTGGTAGATGATTTTGCTAACAAGAAGACTGACAGTGAATTTTAATAGCTTCTAATTTTATTTAATTGCAAGCTGTGAGTGGTGACAACTCATAGTTAAGAAATGAAGATTTCATAAACTATCTCCAGATTTCATGTGTGCTGTTATTGGTAGCTTCAATTTTACATTTTAGTGGAAAATTCTTAGGTTATTATTGTGATTTACATTGCCAACAACTGTCTGTGAAGTACTCTGCAAAAACTGCAGCAGACTGGAACTTGTGGTAGATTTATACTCACTAGGGAGCAGATTCAGATCATCAGCAACAACTTCTCTTCAGTTCTTTAAAATTTTTCCTCTTAGAGCTCATGTATGCAATCCCTTCTACTCTGGACTACAAATACACTCCTGACTTCCTTTGGCCACCTTGGGTGTCTTCAGGATCATGGGGGTTCAGTCAGCCAAAAAGCTTACCCTCCGGTTCTCATTTTTGCCCTGTTTTCAGGGGGACTGCCCAGAGTTTGGGGGGCCCAAAAAATGAAAATGGGTTTCTAATTAATTTGATTCAGACTCCTTCCAAACTTTTATTGGGCCGAATAGGTTTGAATGTGGCCAACTATCAAGCATTATAAGTGATACATAACTGTTTTAATTAATGCATTTTGTAATCTTTAAATATTTATTGTGATTATTACTAAGAATTCAATTATTAAAACCAATAGCGATGACCGTAGAACCAGAACAGGATTTGCAGAGCGGGCCACTTAGTACGCTGAAGGGTGTCCCATGTCCTTGCACGCTTCAGAATGATGCATCTGTTTTGCTCTGTTGTGTTTGGAGTTAGGATTTAGGCCTTTGGGTTTCTCTGCTTGCTTGGGGCAGAGGCGGAGAAGGCAAGCTCAGCATGTTGGGGATTAGCGAAGAATCTAGGTGTTGTACCCAAGTGTACTCTCTAGGACCAATTTTATATTTGATCAGTCTCTCAAGAAGGGTTTCAAATCCAAAACTGAGGCATTTTTTTTTCTCAGAATTTTAGGTTGTTTGAGGGCACCTAGGAGCTACTCTTGTAAAGGCTTATAGAAAGTAAACAGTTACAATAATAACTTTAGTTATTTCCAAATCTTTACTTTTTCTTAGTTTATTAAATTAATACAAGCTGACCATTATTTTTCTTTTCTCTCTGGTGCTGTTTAAAAATAAAATTTAAAGAGAACCTATTATATTTACAAAGGAAATAAATCCACCTGAATTATTGTTTCAAGCGAATTTGAAAATTGTAGTATCACTAATGCATTCAGCTGTGATCTGAACAAATGATTTGCATTTTTCTGAGATAAATACTTTAAAAAGCTCTGCAGGATGAGAGAAGTTGTCAAAGAACAAATACAGCCTCACAGAAATGCAGAAGACAAAACTAGTTTCATTTCTGTGCTTCAATCTTAGGGACACAGGCCTGGAAATGGAGACCAAGGGTCACTCGTTTGTCACAGGAATCAAGTAATGCCTTTCATAATCTTCTCAGGCTGTCTTAAAACGATTCTTTTTACGTCCATACAACTGGTCTTAGATGACTGGTCAAAAATGGTGTGCATTATTCTGAAAATAGGCCTCATCAATAATTTCCATAATCATTTTAATACCTTTCTACCCTACCCTACCTGTTCCTCTAGCTTCACGGTTCGACCATTCTGATGGCTTTTAACCATCCAGTAGTCAGCTCATATTCCTATGTATTTCTCCTCCTCTGACATTTTTAGGTGATAAGCTTTCCCTCTTCAGTGAAAGCCGTATTAGTCCCTAAGTGAAGCATTTTCCACCTTGTACAGATACATTTCAACTCACTTCTGTTTATTGCAATCCTTGAGTTGAACCAGCTCTTCCCGCAGAGCACTCCAGTCTTCTGCACTGCCAGTGCATCCCAGCTTAGGGGCTGGCCGTAAGCCCAAAAGGGATACACCCATTTTTCTGTGTCATGGTCATTACGCAGCCTTAGGGGTGGAAATTGGACTCTGGAGTCCACCAACGGCCTTCTCTCTTGATGCCCAAACCATTGCTATCTCCTTTTTTAGCGTGCTGTGTACTGCCCATGTAGTCCTTGGATTGTTTTTTAAAGCATCTCAATTTACTTTGTTTAAAGTTCAGGCTGATTTAAAATTTCATTCCCCTTGTGCAGACAATCAGTTTTACTGAAGGAGGATTCCCAAGTTAATTTGGAAAGTTCTGCCTTTGAAAAACCCATATTACATTTTACTTTTCTTTTTTAATGCCAAATCTTCAATTCTCCTTTCAAATTTGTTCCAACTCTTCGTGCACTACTGAGGTCTTACTAATGGGCTTGTGGTAGCTGGATCCTCTTTACCCTTTCTAAAATATAGGTCCTTGGTTTGCCATTCCCCAGTAATGCTTTGCCAGCCTGACTGATTGAATTTATTAAAATTTACTAGCGAAGCTGAATGCCATGTATCAGTTCACTCAGAACTGTGGGACGGGGTTCATGCAGACCCTCTGTTTGGAGGCACTGAGCCCTTTTGAGGTCTGCTTCCCGAGATAAAGTCATTTCCTTTTCTGTATCCTCATTCCTATGAGCCACTGCCCACCATTCTTCTGCCAGCTGATACTACTGTCCTTAGTGATCATTACAGCAATTTATGCATTGAGTTTTAAAGCTGTATCTGTCTTACCCTTAATCCTGGCCACGTCCTGTTCAGTGGGTAACAATCCTTTTACTATTGGTTTTAATGTCCACTCGCTTAGCTTGATTTACTTAAGTCAGTATTTGGAACTGGCTGATTACAAATTGATGCAAGTTAAATTAAATGGACAAAAGAGCATGGCTTATTTCTGTCTCACACAGGAACATCTGTGTGAATTCAGCTGTTCTGAGAATCACAGGCTTTTAAATCTTTTCTGCTACAGCCACTTGTTTTATAATGTCATCCCAATATACCAAATCAGATCTAAAACTATCTAATCTACTTCAGACTCAGTGATTTTTTTGAGTTTTTTTGTTTTGTTCATTGTTTTACTTCTTACTTACGATGCATATTCCAGCTATATCCTTGTTTCAGGGTAAAGGGTGATTAATACTACTGGTGTAGTATACTCCTTCCACTGGGACAGCCGTAATCTCTGCTGGTAACACTTGTTCTTGCACGAAGTAATTTTTATTCTTGAGTTGACTTACTTTTTAAATATTGATGAAGAAAGGAACTTCAACATCTCAGATGCATGTCCTGACATCTACTTCCTCATGACGTGATCTGAGATTCAGAACTAGGTTACATTTGTGTGTCAAGAGCTCTTGCTTATACCAGTGCTGAGGCCTTGTGTTATATGAAAGGTTGTAACTGATTCTCTTCTCTGTTATGGAATAGTCCTATTTCCTTGCAGAATAGGTCCCTCTAGTTCTTTTGAAGATAGCATTCATCTCAATTCTGAGATTTAAGATAAATAATAAAAGCTGGCGTTTCTGCTTCTAAGTATCTTCATTATATCTGTAACTTTGGGGGAGAAGAAGGTGAAGGTGAAGGTACAGGGTAAAGGAAGGACTCTTTTCTGAAATTACAGTGTGTTTGTTTTAAGACCCTTGGTGGGTTTTTGTTGTTGTTGTTTTCTGTAATTGCAGCTAAGAAGTGATTCTGAGTACATACCTATTTTGGATTATATTCACTGTCATGAATGTAGCCTGGGCTTTCCAGAGGCTGTACCTGATAGCTTAGACTTGTGCGACTACCTTGGAGCTTAACGCTATGAAACTGCAGAATCAAAGGGCTAATACAAAAGAGGTTAAGTGCAAACAGGGTAAAATAAGAGATGATCGGTGTTTGTAACCTGCCACAAATAGAGCATTCAGTCACTCAGTTCTCCTGTTACATTTTGGAAATCTGCAATACTATAGTTACCTGGGTTTCCTGCCCAGGGGATCCATAGGTGAGTGTGGGGGGGATAAAGATACCTCGTTCATGCCTAGGATATGTGGATTTTCCCTCACTGCAGCGTGTGCTGTAGAAAAACAGCTTGGTATTGCTTATTTTTATGCATTTCAGTTTTGACTGTTTCCTACCAAAGAGGAAATAAATGTTCCTTATTTGGTCACCGCTCTCCCAAGTCTCCTATCTTGCAGGCACCTTCTTTAAAGTTGATGGGAGCATTACTTTTATAAAGTTTTGCTCCACAGGAATAAGCATGGCACCATCTGGCATTAAAATGAGATTCTTTCAGTGACATATCAAAACACAAAATGTTTCATGGTTTTTCCTTTGTCTCATCGTGACGTGCGACCCCATAACAGAGAAGGCCAGGAGCAAAAGGAATGAGAAACCAGAGCCCTGCAAAATATTTGCCAGGAAACCCAAAGTCACATGGAACGTGCTGCCTGTTGAAGGCTACCTTGAGGTTTGCAAACATTTTGCACAAATCTAGGCTCAGTTTCCAGTAAAACCTGGCCTGATACATAGTTTTAAATCAAAGCCATGTGGAATTTCACATGATTCCAGGTGAAATTCGTGGGTTTCACTCCCTGAGCTGAGACAAGCAAACCCTCTGTGGTACAACACTGACATTTTTTTCCATGGGCTCCTTCAAATCAGCACCACCATGGTTTATATAAAAGACAAGATTTTAGAATGGCTGGAGAGGAAATTTCAGTGGAGCAATGTTGTCTCCTCTGTCACATAAGTGACTCAATGTTCCCCCAAGCTGTGGGACCTCAGATCCAAGACAGTGGGATACCAAGGGTAGGGTTATATCCAGAGAGGATGTTATCTGAGGAAGCACTTTATTTCTGATATAACTACTGTTAGGATAATGCTAACATTTTTTAAAGCAATGTGAATGCCATAATACTATTAAAATTGTCAGCACTATTCTAATAGCACTATTCATGTGGCATATATATGGCAGAAAATGAATTTTTGGATGGATTATTTTTTTTCCTTTTATAGTGGCCTGATAGAGGAATTTAAAGTATTTGGAAATTTCCTCAGACTTCATCAGCTAATTAAGACATTCCTATCAAAAATAGCCCCAGTCTGCTGGCATGCACACTAAGTTCTCAAGCTCTCACCTGCCTGCCTTCCTGGGCTAAAAAGTTTGTATACTGGTAGCTCTGAGTACGTCTTTCAGACGTTTTCAAAGGTTTTATGGCATTTTGTGGCATTGGTTTCAGTGCAGAGATAAACAAGTGAGTCATATACTTCTGCTTTAAAACAAATCCGTATATATATCATTGCTATTTACTTTATCATCTGGGCGGAAGGGTGGAGAGGTGGAAATGGTCCTGTTTTTATCTACTTAAGGAGTAGAAGAGGGAACAGAAAGAAAGGTGTTGAAGATTCACATGAGCTGAATTTCTTAAGGGGTAGAATACTTCTCCAATCGAATAGCAACATTTCTTCTTCATAATATATTAATCTATAGAGAACCCAAGTCTACATTTTGCATACAACTCTTACAGGTATCATTAAAGTGTACATTCAAAGGGACAGTTAGGATATACGGACCAGGCTGTAAAAATCTATAGGTATCATTGAAGAGTGGCATTAAAATATTCATTTGCCCATGAAGAGTGCACAAAGACATTACGCCTCTGGTGGCTTTAGGCTTCCAACTAGGGAAACGAGGATTAAAGTAGATTTCATAAATAAACAAATATGTAAACTCAGTAATGACTCTACACTAATGCGTTCAGGCTAGTCTAAGCTGTTCTCCATTAGAAACACATATTTCTAAGGATGCTCAAGCAGAAGCTGAGTTGGAGTAAACTTTTTTTTAAAGTTTTGTATAAGAAGAAATTAAAAAAAATGTGCCAGACTAAAGTTAATTAGAGAGCCTTTAAACCATGACCGTTTTGCTCTCTGTAGTGAGCTATCTACTGTGGCTTTTGACACGATTCTGGTTATTAGACTCAAGCCTCGGTGAAGTGTTTGCGCGTTGCTTTGCAGGGCTGATTGTAGCAGGAGATGTTCCAAACGCTTTGAAAGATACGGTTTTACTTGGGTACTGTTTGTCCCAGAGGAGGATTGTAAATTAACTTTAGAAAGCTCGTGCTATTTCTGATATGCTTTCTTAGAGTTCCTCAGACATAATTCAGAGTTGGGTAATTGTTTTATGGGTTACTTAGCAAATCCACATATATTTATTTAGCACGAATATCCCGATAAGTGAGCACTCCTGAGAAGGTACTAGCGCTCTGTGCGTGTCCTTGGCTCGGTGCTTTGTTACATAAGCTTTCCAGGCGGAGAGATAATAGGAAGGATCTCCGAGCTCATCCTGTCTGCTTGAACTAACATCCTATACTGGTCACTGAATTTCCTAAAGGAACTGACTGGGGTCGGTTGAGAATTTTAATGACTATTTTTTAAATACCAGTTAACCAGTAAGCAGCACTAAATGATGTGACAGAAAACAGGTCTGCTTAGTGGATGTGTGTCTGCTATTGATACTTGGTTGGCAGGTAATGCCCGAAAATTGGATGTACCTTTTCTAGACTTTGATTATTCATAAATCTGTTGAGCAAGGTAAGTTCCCTCATTAACCTTTAATCTTTTAGAAGCAAGTTGGCTGGAATCTATTTACTTTAACTAGCTTGTTCACTGATAATGCATGATTTTTAAATTTCCTTTTGTGCATTCCTTAGCTAAAGAAAAACACAGCTGTGTGTGAGACAAATTCTATTTATTTTCTCGTTAAGAAAAGTACAAGAAGATAGTATCATTGGAAAGCTAATAATAAAGAACTACTAAAGAACGCCCTTCATCTGTTTGCTCTGCCACTTTACGAAGGCTTTCCAAACAATCTTTTCAGATGTATTAGTAAGGAAAGATATCTTAAAAGTCAAAGGAAGACAAAGTTAATGCATTTATAGAAGTACCATTTCAGATAACATTTTACCTGAGTGTTTAGATTAGTTAAATATTAGAAAGGTAGAGATAATAGCGTTGTTTGTATTCATAAATGTGGAAAGTTGCATTTTCAGGGCACTGAAGTGTAAGGCATATCAAAGATTTATCATCCAGGAATGCGCGGTGAGCTCTGAGTTCATCCTGGGGAGCGGGTGTCTGCCAGAGCCCGTGAGCTTGCTCAGGGAAACCCAGCATAAAGCACGGAGCCTTAGGATCAGATTTTTAAATGGTGTTGTCTCTACTTTTTGATCAAGTTAAGCAAATCAGTCGATATCAGTCGGAGGGCCAGCTGCCTGCACCCCCTGAAGCCGCCAGAGCGCCGACCAAGAGCCAGCGACGGAGGAGCTCTTCTGGGTTGGGGAGACCCCCGGAGCTACCAGAGAACATGACACTGGACAGAAGTTTTGTCATCTTTTAGGGCATTCTGCAAAGGCTGTTTATAGGGTGAAACTTTCTCATCTGTAAAGAAGGTACAAAACAAGCATTCACAAAGCACCGCGGAGCTTGGGAGCAGTGCAGCCCGCTCTCCTCCGCAAACCCCTCTGCGGCACAGGCGTTCACGAACGTGTCGAAGCATGATGCCGACAGTCCTGCAGAAAGCAGCACGTCTGGTAGCGTGAGACTGCGAGGGCGCGGAGAGCACCCACCTGCACCCGTGTGTACACAGAGGCCACGTTAAGCAGCTCCGGCGTTACCAGGCCTGCTCTGCCCGTGCAAATACGGGAATGAGGATGAGTCTTGCAGCCTCGTAGTACTTCCAAGAGGAAGCAGCACGCGTGCAAACTTCCTCTTACAGAGGGATGCAATCACTCTGCTAACGTTTACAGCCAGCTTTATTAGTCTCGTTACCATCCCTGCAATAATGTATTGAAATGTCCTGACAATAATGGTCATGGCTAAAATATTATGTTGTTTTGACTGAATGCGGTTTAAACTGCCATCTGCTGGCTTGTAGTTTTCAGGGCCAATATTAAAAACAATGTTCGCTCTTACAGTAACCCTCATTCATATTAAAATAAAGCAGACTGAGAAATACCTTCCCTCCTGCTAGGGACAGCTGAAAATTACCCCAAGGAATACAAATGTGGCAGAGTGCAGAGGTAAATCCCGGTGCTTAGAGCAGATTCCTCAGGGATGGTTTTGTTCAATGTACACCTGGAGGAGAACAGTGTTGTAAACGCCCGCGTGTAGCTTCCACTGACGCCGAGGAGGTACGCGCCTACGCACGGCTGGCTGAGAGGGTTTGCGGGTGTTTCTTCACTCACACAAGCAGCGTCCTAGAACATTAGTGGGACCAAAGAAGGCCTAGCTTCTTCTAGTCAAAGACACCTAAAAATAATTAAGCTTTTCTTTTTCCCGTGCCCAAGTAGCCTGAGAAAGGAAACGCCGACTGCTTAGCTTGAAATTTGGCAGTTACTTGAGAAGGAGAGGAACACCAGTAGCTGCTTTGAGTCATTTTCCCGTTTCTCTGCTCTTCGAGCTCTGCAGTACCAGGCCGTCGTGGGCGCTCTTTGCTCGAAGGCGTTGGCAAGGCCTTGGCAGGAGATGCCGCACGACGGCACGGCGTGCCCAGCTCTCAGGTCACTGCTGCTCGGAAACCGAAAAAGCCCCCGAACAGAGAAGCTGACGTGCCACCTCTTGGCCGAGGGCTTCCCCCGAGCAAGCACCACTAAAGGCCGGAACTGCAAAGTCCTCGGCCAGGGGAGCACAAGCGTGTAAGTTCTTGCTCTGTGTTTTGGCGCTGGTGAAGTGGACTTGCTGCGCCGCGGCCGGGCAGGTGTGCGTACATCCTGCAGCCCGGGTTAATGTTTGACCCTGGTTCCTGTTAGCTGCTTTGGTGTCTTCCCACCCCACCTCTAGCTCCTGCACATTACATGGGCGCCTTGAAGAAGCTCAGGCAGTAAGAAACCTCCATCAAATAAATTCCCACCAACTTTCTTACCGAACTGTTGGTCCTACCAGGTGCTCCAGCACCCTGAGATGGTGGGAGCAGAGGGGCTTGGGCTCACCGCGGCAGCGTTTGGTGACCCTCACCAGACAAATGCAAAATCACCTACGGCAACACCAGCCCAACAGCTGCCTGTAGGCTCCCCAGGCCCCCAGTCGGGTCTGCCACCACTGGCTTCTGTCACTTCTCAGTTGACACAGGCTGGACAAGCAAAGAGAGGATTATAAAATACCTTTCATCTGGGCGATCTCAAAGCACTTTGCAAACATTGAGTCATTAATCCTCCGAGTGCCCCTTTGAAGTTGGCAAGTATTATTGGAGGAGCAAAACAGAGAGGGACAGCGGCTGCGCAGCTGCCGGGGCAGAGGAATGCAGTGACGACATTGATGACATGACTAATTTATTTAGCGAACTGAATTTAGCATGGTAATGAGGATGTATTTGCCATCATCCCATCATTCATCAGATTTATGAGGCTCTCTAGGCAATGAGGACTGCTGTGACTAAGTTTGGTTTGATTTGTTCAATTAATTCCTCTAATTCATTTTGACTGAAAAGCCCCCGTCAGATTGGCAGGTTGGAAGGACCCCCGGTGTTACAAATGTGTGTGCGGGCCCGTATATGCGTCTGTAGAGACCTGTGGCTCTGAGTGTCTATGTGCCTGTAAAGTACATCAAGGTTTATTTTACATCAATTTATTATTTTTACCTGTGTCTTTTTACTCCATAAATAATAGCACACATGGCCTCATCTAGATCCACTTCAAGTCAAGGGGCAGCTTTTTTCTTGACAGAAGTGGGCACTACCTGAGGCTCGGGTAGGTAGCATACCTATTTTTGCTTTGGGCATGATCAGCTGTGCGGGTTGCTTATTGAAGCAGTATTTGACCATTTCACGTTCCAAATGTTTCACTATGTGTCAGGCTGCTACTTCGTCCACAGAGGTGAGCTCACATTTGCATTATCTGGTGCTTTTAACAGCAAATGACATTACTGCTGCCAGTCCTAGAAGCACCACACCGCAGATCGCCAGTCATAGCACCGTAACACAACACGGGCCGCAGGCGCCTCTGGAAGTCATTTGGGCGAACCCTCGCTCAGAGCAGGGTCAGCTTATGCCCGGTTGCTCAGGACTGCAGCCGGTCAAGTCTCGAGTATCTCTGAGGGGAGAGATGCTCTCTATTTCCTGATTTCCAGGACCGCTGGTGTGTTAGGACACGTCGCATCTCCTGTTTCTCCGTTTGGCTGCAGCTCCCAGCAGCCTCTTTCTTTTAGCCTCAAGCAGTTATTTAGGTATAACACAAAATTGAAACAAATGGATTTTCAAGAGAATTTGGCTGTCAGAGGTTGAATTTAGTTCCTTCAGATATTTAGCCAAAAGAAGTTGCTTTTCCACTTTGGGTCTGGGGGGGTATTTTGTCTTTCTTCCCCCCCCCCCCAACCTCATTTTTCAGTTCCTGTCTCTAAATACAAAATCCAGTGCTCAGGAGCATCACGAGAACCTCGGACAAGCCTTAGATGCCCTGGAATCCGGAGCCAATAAGCAGATTATGTACATGTCATTTTACTGCAGCTGTGACTAATACAATTCCGCTAAGACTGCCTGTGGCACTGCGGAGTTGGAGGCTGCCGCCGGCACGAGAGCAGGGCTGGCTCTCTCCGGCACTGGCAGCACGGTGCTCTACCATGCTTGCTTACTGCTCGCGGGCTGGAAGCAACCGCACGCCCCCAAGGTGTGGCTCCCTTGCAAAGCCAAAGACGTCTCCTGCCCGTAGAGTTTACAGTTTCGGTCATGCTTCTTTGCAAAGCAAGCTGCAAAGATTTCTGTCCAGAATATTATTGACTTTGTCCTATGTGAAGGTGCACTGTGGGAAAAGAAAATGAAGTCTTTCACTTCGGTCGGTCATGGTGAAGAAGCATTGCCTTGATTTTGCTCTGATGCAGAATTTTGAACAGAGGAAAGAAGAAAAATCTCTAGCACAGCTCCCATCCTGGTACCTAGATACATCTTGGTTTTCTCTTCTCATTTGCCAGCCTCCGTTTGCAGTGTGAAACCTTTCACCTGTTCCAAATCCTCCAGCTATAACTGGGGAAACGCTAGCCAAACAAGCATGCCAAGACCTGTCCGCAGCCGTGGATTCACACACGCCTTTGGTGGGCGTGTGGATACACAAGGCTGCTTTTATAGTGAGGTCTGTTCACGTAGCTTCGGTGGAGCTCCGAAGCGGAGTCTGGAAGGAGCTTTTCCTGCTCCAGCTCAGTGAGGAGAGCCTGAGCTCCTCCAAAGGCCCAGGTTTTTGCCCTGCGTGTAGCCCCGCACTGAGGAAGCATATGGAGCCTGATAAAGAAGTCGGATTCCAAGCCGCGCAGGATGCCCTAGCAAGCAGCCAGGAATGAGAAGCGTAGGTATAATTTTCACAGATTTAACCAAGAACAATGACACTATTTGCAACCGAGGGGGAGAGCCAAGAATTATTTGCCAGAGTGCCAGTGTGTGTTCCCTGGTGGGTAATTGGAAAATGAGAACAACCTGTCAAAGATTAGTCCGATTTCTAAAGCAAGCACAAGACTGTCAGATTTTGTTTATGGAAAAGGAGCATGTAATTAAAACTTTTGGTTTCAAAGTTACTTATTTAGAACTTTTAACCTGTATGTACACATTAATTATCTGTCCAGGGTTACAAAGCACGGCTAAATTCCATTAAAGATAGGTTAACCCTGAAAGAGCCAACCACAGAATCTCCAAAGCTGATGTCTATCTTCCAATAATATCAACAACGGCTTTACAGAAAGCAGCTGCTAATGCTCATAGGTTTGAGGGCCACGGTAAAAGCGGTTTTCATTACCATGTTTATTTTATGAGATACAGACTATATTCTGATTAGGGCTTCTGGTAGGAAATTTTAAGTTTTTGCCTCAGGTTGCTCCTCTGTGATGAGTTTTGGGGAGAGCGTGTGCCTCTGCATCTCGCCGAGCAAAGGTAGGAGAGAGGGTGGCGAGAGGAGCCGAAGTTGGGGCTGCCCCTTCGCAGCATTTGCAGCCCGAACCTGAGCCCTCCCTGCGATACTACCTCAGATTTGCGTCCGTAAACCCATGTCAACCATGGAGGTCTGTGATCAGGATCCAAGGCAACCTATGGTTGCTGAATGTTGCTGGCGTGTCCAAGCACAACAAGCTCGCCGGGCTGTGAAACACACCAGGTATCACTTACCATTACCCTGATTTTGGTGGCTGATGGCAGCACATCACTTCCAATCGAACACCAGCACTGCAGGACTATGCCTTTACACCCCAGAGAGTGAAAATATGTTATTTTTGTGCTATTGGATACTCTCCTGTGTGCTTAAGTCCGGTGAAGGGCAAGCATCCCTTGTGTATCTAAAGGGGAAGGCTCCCATTTGCCGATGACGTATTTTTTTGCCTGATGCCTGTCAGCATGTGGCTGACTGCAGGAGTCACATATCATCTCACAGATGTCCCTTTCCTGAGTCGCTTTCCCAGCTTTCCTCATGATCCTCTTGGTCCTGCTGGGAAGCAAGGAGCAGATGCTGAACCTGCCGGGGCAAACCCCGCGTCTTGGCACGGCAGTGGCCGCTCGGCAGTGCGAAGCCCTCCTGCGACTCACCGCGAGCTGCTTCGGTTCTGCTGATCTGCTCTAGGAGACGCTGTCCAACATTACCCAGGGCATCGGGCGTTTGCAGGGGGGCACGGCTTTCCCGTCCACGCCTGCCCTTCCAGACACGCGGCTGAACGGAGACACGAGGAGCCTGGATGCACAGCATCCTCACTTCCTAACACCACCTCCCTGCCCGTCCTGCCGGGGCCTCTGCCGGAGCGCCAGAGCCGGAGCGGTTTTCTTTGGGGCAGCCCCAACTGAAGGGCCGAATCCTTCCTTGCTTCCGAAATTTCGAGCAAAAAGGAGCTTTCCTGGAGAACGCCTTGGCTCCATGGGCTCTTTTGTGCAGAGCTTCGCAGCGCCTCGTGATGGGCCACGCGGCAGCAGCTTCCCGGGGGCGAAGGGAGGTGCTGGGCGCGCTGCATGGGCGCTGCCTCCAGCCAGCAGCGGCGGAGTTACTGCGTCACTTGGCACACTCAGAAAACACGGTGAACAGAAATTACAGTAATCCTAAGTCGGCAAGTGTGTTTCAAACGTGAAAAAGAAGCATTAATGTTAAATTCGTTTATGCAAACTGAGCTATCAGGAGACCTAGAAACGTGTCTCATTCCCACTGGAGCGGGAGGTGCCGTTCCAAATTGGTGGAGGTGCTTTTCTGCCTCTGAAAGAGGAGCGCAGGGAAAGCGGGCAGTAGAATTGGTATCTGGCAGGTCTTAACTTTCCGTAGCTAAACCTCAGGTTCTTCTGTGCCTTTACGTGTGGTCGGAAAGCCTTTAGCCCTGGCAAATGCAGGGGACTGTGCTGGAGAGCAATGTTGGCTTCAGGGGGGAAGGACAACCTCACCTCCCATCCCCTGGAGCCAGCGCCTGGGAGGCAGCGCTGCCGGTACTGCCGCGAGCGCAGCCAGCACCCGTGTGTGCCGCTCTGGGGCCGCTGTCCCGCTAGCCAGGGCTGGCCGTGGTGTCTGGCCGGAGCAGGCCAAGGTCGAAACGGTCTCTGTCTGGCGAGAGCGCAGAGTGTTCGAGGGGAAGTGTAGGATGCAAACTTCTGGTTCTCGTCACTTCAGAAATATGGCTTAAAAGGCAGGAGCTAAATATAGAGAGTTGCAGAGGCAGTACTTTTATTGTTATTATTGAAGGCACCCATGGCAGCGGGTAATCCTGCGTCCTCGGAGGTTACCCCAGTCCTGGGAATCTCATGCCCTCCATGCAATGCCCTTTGAATAATGTCAAATTTCAGTACAAAATAAATAGAAGATTCCACTTTTGCAGGACAGGTGATTCTTTAAATTCTGTGGTTGCTGCGTGATAGCAGGAAAATGCTTTTTCTTTTACTGTATGTTCAACTTCCGTTGTGGAATATGTCTGCATTGTAGCTAACAGTTTATATCCAGGGTATAGACGTCCAGATGTCACTAAGCTAGAAGTTACTCTCGATTTTTCACTCCGTTTTACATGTTTATTTTATTTATTTGTTTGTTTTTATTCTTTGCAATTTGATACCAGCAAGATATGCTTAAGTGAGGCAAGGGAGCAGATTGATTTCTATATTAATTCTCTTGGGAATTTCAAATTCCCTGGCATGCACACAGATCTCCGAGCATCCACAGGGAGATCCCGGGCATTGCCTCAGATATTCCCCATCCTCTTTTGAGGACCCCACCCTGCTCCTGGCTGTGGGGTAAGACCTGCCCTCGGTTCGGGCACAAGCTGATTCCTACAGTTTGCCACATTGTGTTTGCTTTCCGCCTCTTCCTCGGGAGCAGCTCTTGCCAAGCTAAGTCAGCGTCTCCCATGTGTCTGGAGGGAGAATTGACTGCTCGCTCCTCCCGATGTCTGGATCAGTGGGAGATGCTACTGTTGTGAGCCTCCACCCACGGATCCGTGCTGCCCGGAGGCAGTACTGCAGCCAGCCTGCTTTCTGGAAAGCTAAACCTATCATCACTGTGAAACATCTCCTCCTGCCAACGCGAGCTCCAGCACTTTGAATCTATGTGCTTGTCACTGGAGCCTTTTGCATATAACAACACGATGCATTGCAACTGCATTATAAGAATCATAAAAAATCTTGGCACACATAACATATTCAGTTCATATAAATATTTCCAAAAATTCAGTGATTGAAGATTCAAATCATCTTGCAGTGCAGCATTGTTTATTCCATAACATTACTTTTACTGCAGGATGACTTATGCATAACCTTGAATTTCAAGTTCAGTAGAACAGGCAAAGTATTTGTTTAGAGGGCAGGACTATTAAAACCATTTTTTCCCCTGTTTGAATTGGATAAAACTGTAGTATATCCTTTACGTCACAGTAGCACCCTAGTGGTTATCATATTGCATTAGTTACATGGGTTTTCAGTGAACATTATACAGTATATACTGCTTTCAGTAAATAGAGCAGTCATGCTTATAGTTACATGGAAAACTCCAGGAAATTTGTGATGACATTCCCTGCAGGTTAGTAATTCTATCCATTATTTATATTGGTTTGATTTGAGTTTTAAAATAATCTAGTGAAACTAGATCATTCTGGAAAAACTTTATTTCATACACCTCTAGAAATACTTCAGGCTAAATATTTGAGATTTACTAAATTCCACCATCAATAATTTTTTCCTTATATATTAGAACAGATAAAAACTCTTCCAGTTACCTAATTAGTGATTGTTTTTTACATCTTTGTGCATCATTAAAAATAACATGACCTCAAATTTAGAGTAAAAAAATCCCTTTTCAAGCAGAGCCTATCTCATGCTTCGAAGGCAGATTTCTCCCCTGGTTCTAGTCCCGGCCTGTGTGTCCTCTCTGCATCCGTATCGGGAGCGAGGTTTTTGAAAGCGTAATGTACAGTCACATTCGTCTTAAAGCCCGTCTTTAGCGAGCGACTACCCGCCCCAAGTAACCCTTACAAATGTTGCATTGCCAGGATTAAATAACCACATAACCACCTCTCCAGCCTGACCAGAGACCACCCGGCATTTATGCAGCAACTTCTCTGCTTCCAATTTTATCGCCTGTAAGGCGAACACACACAAGTCCCTGTACTCCAAAGCGATTCACCTGCATGGACCCACCAGTATCAGTGGAAATCTGCCCAGGTCAGAGTTTGTGCAGAGAATACCGGGCACTTTCTGTAACTCATTGCATTTACTGGAGATTTTACATGAGGCATCAGTTAAATAACATTGCACACTTAACATGTGTCTGAGCATGTCCATCTTGATTTTGCAGAGCTCTTAAGTATCTGCTTAAATTGATGCATATGCTTAAGCTTATCCCTGTAGAGTTAAGCATGAAAAGTATGTATTTAACCTTAAACATATGCTTAAATGCTTTGCTGAATGGAGACCATAAGGCCTAATTCAGTGATCAGTTAAATCAATATCACATTATTTCAGTGGCTGCTGTATGTGTCCATTTATTCTATGAGTATTGTAGATAGACAATAAAAGTGGCAGGCACAACAGTGCTGTGTTGACATGCAGTCCTTT
Organism: Rhea pennata; assembly: GCF_028389875.1. Taxonomy (NCBI): domain Eukaryota; kingdom Metazoa; phylum Chordata; class Aves; order Rheiformes; family Rheidae; genus Rhea; species Rhea pennata. Next base: position 5,459,850 of record NC_084671.1, on the reverse strand, counting down.
CTCTGTAATACCCTTCTAATCTGAAGTATTCTGTTAAAGTCATTTTTAAATGGACAGGCAGTGCGATTTTTTTTTCTGTATTGCTAATATCCTAATAATTTTTTTTTCTGTTTTTTCCATTATATCTCACTCCACTCAGACTCCGCATTTGAAGGAGCATCTGAGCTCCTGCCCGGCTCTGTTTAACAAACAGCCTGTCTCCCTGCGGAATAAGCTGTGCATGGTTTCCTGACAGCTCGCACTGAAGCAGGTGACTTCTCACCTGAAAAAAAATAATCGCCTGCTTGGCCACCTCTACGCAAAGCTAAGTCCTTCCGCCTGCCTTGCGGCTGCAGCGGGCACGCTGGGGTAGTGCAGTTTGCCAGGACAGCGCTGGAGTCTTATTTTCACTGATGAGTCCTGTCTCCTCCTCCTCCTCTTCTTTTTTTTTTTTAATTTTTTAATATATATTTTTTTCTGGAATGACCTGAAATCATTCGATCCCTCTCCTCCGTCCGAAGGCCGAGGTATTCACATTAAAGAGGCAGCGATGGTTTGTGGCTTGTGGATTCTTTAGCAAGGACAGGCGGGGCGCGGTGCTCGTGCGGGCTGCGCACGTCTCCTCCGGCGCGGAGCTGGGCCCGCGCGGCTCCGAGAGCCGCCGCCGCGAGCCGGGGGCCTCTCCCGCCCACCGAGGCCCTTTCGGCTTTCCGCTAGCCCCTTGTGCAATTCAGGCCTGTTGCAGAGCCTCTCCAGGAGGTTCCTTGTCAGTAAGAATATAAAGACATAAGAAAAGCTCATCTTGTGTCAGACCCAGAAGACCAACCATTCCAGTATCTCCGGTAGCCGCCAGTAGCGAATGCCAAGAAAAACAGCTTAAGAGCAGGGCAAGGATCGAGTGACCCTTCCGTTGAGATACTATTTCAGTTTCCAGTCATCCAAGACAGAACCTCTATCTTCATACTTTCTTTCAGTCCTTGATGGACTTTGCTTCCGTTATTGTGTCTAATTATGTCCCTTTGCTAATTTTTACCGGGCTCAAGTACTGTGCGCTGCTGTCCCTCGTAGCCGCACGTGCTGTTCGTAACGTGCGTGTTGTAGGTGGTGCGGAGATCCAGCACTGCCCGGGAGCGGTGTGTGGAGAAGCGGGGGACTATGGTTCATCCCGTTCTTTGGAGTGTTTGCTTCCCTCTTCCAGGAGTCTTGCACTGAGCACAAGCTAGAGCAGCCTCAAAGAACCTTGGTTTTCTTGTAAAATAAAGATATTCATATAAGCACCCCCTTTTAAAGTGCTTGGACTTGCAGATGAAAGGAACTATACAGTTATCATGCATTATAGTTTATTTATTAAACCGATTGGTTGGTACTTGGCTACCAACACCCACTGCCTTATGATTCAAAGAACTTGGCTGAAAATTGTAAATGATAAAAAAACCCTTCTTTTGTCTATTTTTTTTTCTGTAATTGTCACCAACAGCTCAGTCCCTAACTAGTGGAGGCTGGCATCATTTCCCCGATTCCTCAAAAATAGCTGTGGGGCGGATCACATATGCATGTGTACATAATTTGAAATAAAAACTTCAGCGATTTATGAAGTATATGTTAAGACTAAGTAAAACAGGTCAAGTGTGTGCAGAATTATACACGTAGAAGATTCTTTCTTTTGATAGAACATGAAGAGAGACAGAATATATTTTGCTTAGTTTGACAAAGTTCACTCCCTGACTGAGAAGCTCTATGCCAGCTTTCAGGCTGAAATGGCTTTTTGTGGCTTTTCACATAAACCCTTTAAAATGATTTGTAATGGAAAAATGCTGACAAATGAAGCTAAAAGTGGCACTAAATGAGCAGTGCTATAATATTCCGTAACTTTCTAGGAAGTTTATAGATAGCTGCTAGTGAATTTGGCTCACAGGAAAGAGTCTAGAAATGCTGAAGTGTCGGTTTTCATATCCCTTTGGTGCATGAGAATAATTTAAAGAAAAGGAGTAAAAGAAGAAGCTCTGGATCCTTGATGTCGACTCCTCCTGTAGCTTTGCATAATTACAAGTGTTACTTAACCAGGATGACTCTTCAGTTGACTGTAACGAGCCACTTTGAGACACTATACCGCTCTGTTTTGGGTCCCCAACCTATAAATCAGGTTAATATTTCTGTGTGGCTCTCACAGGGTTATTCTAAAGCTAAATACAGCTGAATTTTATGCAGTATTCTGAAAGGGTCCATACAATTCTACCATTTAAACACCATATATCGAAAATGTCAGCTTTTTGATTATATTGTTTCATATATTGCTTTCTTTTATGAGGTTTACTTTCAAGGCAAGAAACATATTTTCGTTCTTCATTTTCCTTAATTGAATTGTCTCTTTCATGTTGGATAAATTTTAGCATGTGGGACCACTGTTATGCTGCATATGGATTATAGCTGAACACAGCATTTAAGAAAACTAGCAGTGTCTCTTGGTGCCTAGTGGGACTAATTTACATATGCATATAATTGCAAGCGCTCAAGGTATATTTAGAGGCGCAGGTACTGGGCTGTACGGTATCAGCACTGCTGGAACGGTAACGCTCACCAGCATGCGTTTGCGCTAAAATCAATAGCAAGTCTCTTGGGTTTCAGTGGGAACAGATCTGAATTTTTAAAATGCCACATTGCGAGCCCAATCCTGCTATTCCTGCTCACATGAGAAACCCATCGGTATCAGTGGGTCTATTTGCCTGATTAAGGACTAATTCTGTGAATAAGGATTTGCAGGAAATGGCCTTATCTCTTCTGCATACCACAAATCCTGGTCTCTAAAAGTGTTTGCTGTAAGCTCTTATCATTTATGTAAGTGCCCTTCAATGGACATTTATATAATGGGGTAAATATTTAAAAAGTTGTGCAGCGCTTTAGCTATGCAGCTCTAAAGGACTTTAATGCTGTTGGCTGGAGTGTCGTGCACCTTTTCACCATGTGTCATAAGTTATAAAGGGGAAAATGTGCCGCTCCAGCGAGGCTTGAGGAAGCCCGGTGCCGTACGAGAGGGAGCCGCACATTAGGAGTTTTGGAGAGGTGTTCGTTAGGGCGTAAAACAGGCCTCGGCCTAAAAGGCAAGTAAAAACATCTGAGAAATAATTTTAGCTGCGTAATAACAAGAGCTTTGTCGTAACGTAGCTTTCTAGTTAGCTGTCAGGTGAAATTCAACTGTATAAATAATTGTGCTTCAAAAGGAAATCGAGAAGTTGAAATGTTTTTCGGAGATGTCGAAGCCCCGACTGATGGGTCTTGCCCCAGACTATCCATATGCTGCTATTTACGAGTAATACCGGGGAAGCCCGTGCGGCGGCTAACAGGGGCTTTTCTTTTCTCCTTCCAATTTGAATAAACTCTTTTGCGTCGTTTGTTAGTCAGCAGCAGAAACTACAGTTAGCAAATTAACGAAAACCAAGTGATGCCTTTGAAGAATTTTTAAATGAACCTTAACTGCCGCCTATAGCCACTTCCTCAGAGTGAAAAAAAAATAAAGAAAAAATTAAGGTGAACTAGCCACTGTTACTAAGAGTCAATTGACAGACCGCACGGGTCATTAATTTTGTGTCCTTTGTTTTGTCAGTTTGTTTTCGTGGGGCCTGGTAGAGAAAGTAAAACCAGCCAAGCTGAAAATTGTCTGCGCTGGAGCTTATTTCCCCTCGCAGCACGGCCCGACCCGGGGGAGCGGGCCAGGGCCGGCGGCCCCTCGCCTCCCCGCGCCCCAGCCTCGGCGGCCGCGGCGGGGGCCGAGCGACGGGCTCCGGCAGCGCTCTTCTCCCCAAAGAAAGCTCTGAGCTGAGCGAAGAGAGAACGGCCCCAAGGAGGAAAAAAAATACGGATCTAACCACCGGTGGTCGGCTCGCTTTAAACGTCCTCGCAACTACGTCACGGCTTTTCTCTCCTCCTCCTTAGCGTCGTCCCCACCTTTACGGAGGGGCTCCGGGGTGGCAGCGCTGGGCTTGGCGCCGTGGTGGGGAGAGACTGGCTCCAGAGCCGCCCTGCAGGAGAGACGTGGCCTTGGCGATGCCCGTGGTGGGGATGGGACCCCAGCAATGCCTGTGGCGGAAACGTGGCCCTCGGCCATGCCGTGGTAGAAACAGGGCAATGCCTGTGGTAGAGACATGGCCCTCAGCGATGCCCGCAGTAGAGATGTGGCCCTCAGCAATGCCCGTGGTGGAAACGGGGCCCTTGGTGATGCTATGGTAGAAACAGAGCCCTCAGCGATGCCCGTGGTGGAAACGGGGCCCTTGGTGATGCTATGGTAGAAACAGAGCCCTCAGCAATGCCCGTGGTGGAAACGGGGCCCTTGGTGATGCTATGGTAGAAACAGAGCCCTCAGCGATGCCCGTGGTGGAAACGGGGCCCTTGGTGATGCTATGGTAGAAACAGAGCCCTCAGCGATGCCCGTGGTGGAAACGGGGCCCTTGGTGATGCTATGGTAGAAACAGAGCCCTCAGCGATGCCCGTGGTGGAAACGGGGCCCTGGGCAGCACTGCTGCCCAGGTGATTCTGCCCTCACCCCCGCTGAGGGTCCCAGGCGGGTGTCACTTTGCTCATCTGCGTCCCAGGCAGCCCCAGCTGTGCTGGGTTCCTCCCTCATTTCTCTGTACAGAAATTGTGAATATCGGTGCTGAAATAAATGCAGTTCTTCCGCGGTTGTACAGGTAGAAGTGTTTCAGCCCTTGGATCGCGACAGAGTTAAGGCCATGTAATTAGCACAGACAGAGTCCCTCCGTGGTCCAAACGCACAGCAGCCCGCAGGTAGCTTTCTCCTTAAAGAAGTCAGCGGGATTTAGGAAAAGCAAATATTGCGCATTTGTAACCAAATCCCACAAAATCAGCCACCAAAATACTTTTCTTTCTGTACTAAGCGTACGGTAGGGGATAGATAGTATGCATATATAGATACGCAAGGCAGATGCCTGTTTTTGTACTTCTCTGTATCAAGTGCAACTATGTAAGACCCCTCCGGTCCTCCAATATGACCAGTCACTGCTGTGGCTACGGAGCTGAATCAATGTAATCTCTCCTTAAGATTTAAAAGATAAATGTGAACCCCGAGTACATCATTATATCAAATTAACTTGTTCCTCAGTGCCTATAAGGTTTAGGTGGATGATTGAATTCCTCTTCGTTTTGGTTTGAAACGATCTTTTTAATCATTAGGCTGTTTGCCAGCAGTGAGTGTATGTGGCCCAGGGTTATTGTTAGGGCTGAGGGCCAGTATGCTAATAAACAGAGAAGTGACATAATGTCTTTCATATAATGAGGCAGATTAATGCAAAGCACCACAGGAGTGAGAGGACACACTTTGAGAATGGAAATAAAGTATATAGAAAATGTGCCTTTAATGCTCTGTCAATAAAGAAACTAGAAAAGACCTATTTGATTAAATACTCTTGGAATGTGATTGTATTACAGAAACGATTACTTTAGCCCCATTATCTTAACATTCAGTGGAAATTTATTGCAATTAATTTAGTAGCCTTTAAACCAACAGTTAAAATTGATTTTGATACCTGCCAAAAACTCACAGTTTTGGCATTATCTTCTAGATGCTGGATATTAGTGGGAATGTGCTAAAAAACTTCTTTCTTCCTGTTAAGGGATTGCTAACATTTTTATTGTCTAATTTAGTATTGATGTAGCTTAATATTTGTTTTTAAGAGACCAAAACAGTTTGCTGAATCACTTTCATGCTTCATTAAAGCAAAAGCTGCAGCTTCTGTTCTGACTGCCTAGATAACATTCTCAGATAAACACAATTTCCTGGAGTTTGTGTTTTGTTGTTTTTTTGTTTTGTTTTCTTCCTAGGTCAAGCTCAGAACCTTTACCTTATGAAACAGATTATGCTTTCATAATATTGTATTTTTAGTGTGTGTTGTTGCTTGTTATCTGTAAATCAGATACAGAGTCTTAATGCTCAAGAATGTTCCGTTAACTCTAAAGAGAAATGTTCACTTTTATATAGGAAAAAAGTCTTGGCAGACAAGTTGGAAGTACCAGATGGAATAGGTTGTGCCACATGGATTACAAGATTTCCCCCTGCCCCCCTGCTTCTTATTGATGTCTTAAATTGAACATGTTCCATCTGTCTGCTCTCAATAATGAATAGTTACAATTTTTTATTGTAAAGGTAACAAATTCCATATAGAATAAATTAATTCAAGCATGTAATGAAACGTGCTAGCAGTGTGTGTGTGTGTGTTGTGTGTTGGAATTATGTGTAGAAATCTAATATAGCTCATGAATACAGCAGGTAAGACTAGTGGCAGGGCTGACAACTGCTCAGGGAAGGGCAGATAAAAATTGCTATTAAAAATGAACATTAGGGAAAAGTTTGTAGCAAGAATTTAAGAATCTTATAGGAGGACAAATGCAGTCATGCCACAAGTGTTTATTCTGTTTAATGGTACTTGGCTGTAGGGCTTGCCTCTCAGTCCTTCCAGCATGAAGGGGTTGTAAGTAGGCATAAATGTGTTTTTTGCCCATATCAAGGCCACTTTTTGCTGCTGGGAGGAAGCAGACCGTAATGTACATTAGGTTCCAGTTCTCTCAGTATCCTCTGAAGAGGATGAACATTGCATTGTTAGCCCAAAGGTATTTTTAATTTCTCCTAATTGGAGTAAGTCCAAAGGATATAAACTTAAAGCAAATTCAAGTGCTTCATACAATGAAGCGAAAACAATGTAACCTTTTAATCCAGTGATGAGCTGTTAGTTTTTAGACACTGATATGTTTGGTTTGAGATAATTCCCTAGTTCTGCTTTGGAGCACATTTTACTTTCTCTTCTTTGCTCTGCAGTGGCTTTAGATAAAGGCACTGTGCCTTTTTTGCACATGTTGCTATAAATAGAGAATTAAATGGAGAACTTTAAATGCCTAAACAGGCGCGCTTTGCTATTAAAAGTTGATTTTATTTTCATATGAACACGCAAATATATGTATTTTTGTTCTCATGTCAATGAATTTTAAAAGGCTGGCTCTTTAAACTTTTGGGAACAGTTGGTTTTGATTTGGGATGCAATAATCTTTTCTTTCTGTGACAAGCGTTTTTATCTGGAATTGGAAATTACTCTTTCTTTACTTACAGATAATTGATGCAGACCGAACTTGTTAAAGTCAAAACAAACAACTCGGTTCTTTATTACATGCTTATGTGCTTAGTCACAGACTTTATATTAGATTCTGCAAATGGTACAATTTATGCAGTGACATGTCGGAGACTTAATGTTGTAATTTTCCTGTTCCTAATGGAGAATTAAGAAGCTAGAGAACCTCGGAGGTTCACATGCACAGAATCCCTACTGCTCGGGTGCAGAGGTCTCGCAAAAATTTAGTAAGTGAGAAGGAGAACAAAGATTCTTAGTTGGGAAAAAAATTGGATAGCCTGTGGCTGAGAAGCTGATTGGGACAGGTAGGCACAGTGGGGCGCAGGATAATGAGGCACATGGCAAATGTGATGCACAGATGTTTAGCCAACTGTAACTTTGGTTCCAGGAGCTGCGCATGCCACAACGCCGTGCCTCAAGGCTATGTCTACACCAGAACATTTGGAGCAGTAAACGACGGCAACATTAGGTTCAAATTAATCTATTACTCCAGAGCTGTGAAATGTTGGTTACTTGTTTCGGAATTACATTGCCTCTGGGTGAAATGTTTTAGGTAGATTTTAATGCATACTCATGGCTCGCAGAAGAGATTAAGAGGAGAAAGGGAAATTAGAACAGTTAGGAGAGCTGTTGAGGTGCACATTTCTGGTTAAAGTATATGAAAAAAGTATTACATATTTCACAAACAGGCCTGGTCTCCTGTTGGCCACCTGCTGTGCCTGAAATATCCTACCCTAATGAATGCAGGTTTGCAGAAGCCTTGTAAATAGTTTAGAAAGCAGCAGTTGAGGCAAGCAGATAAAGGTGACGTTGGCCTCTCGCGAAGGTTTGGGAACTTAATTCCATCAGCTGAACGTTCAATCTCAATCCGGGCTCCTTCAGACCTGGAACGCGACAAAGCGAAACTTTTGCTCTCAGCTATTTACCATTTCAGTTTTGACCGCACTGCTAAATGACAGGTAGTCTCCTAAAGTTTCACAACACGTTGTTAGGATTAAGTAATCAGATCCAAGCTGTTTTCCCCCAGTACGTAAGTGGTCCTGGCAGGCCCATTTAGACAGATCCACGGTCCAAATGGACATATCTTCCAAACTGTAGCATAAGATATTCTAAATCCTCGTCAATTAAATAAACTTTATTCAAGCAGCACAAACTGTTTGGAACTATCTATAAAGAATATATTTCTTTTACTATATTGTTGCTTTTCTTATAAAAACACTTAATTGAAATGCCTAAGAGCTGCCCAGCACAAAAGTCAATAAAAACCCTAGAATAGAGTTTATAGAGGTTGTCTATGTACATAATTAAATCCTTCAGGCACTTTAAAACTCTGCAAAATAAATGGTTATGCAAGAATGGCCTGCTGAGAGAAGAAATGCTTGTATCAGCTTTAAGCAGCTGCTCTCTGCTCGGTGTTTCTGGGCTGGAATGAGAAAGCTATTAGAAGAGCGGACGACTGCAAGCCACGTACAAATCATCTTTGTTACCGACACTTCAGGGAGTGCTTTACGGTGGCTGTCAAGACCAATGCAGGACTCGGTTTGTGCCTGCAAGAGTCAACTGCCATTATTTAAAAAGGAGATGTTAGCGACAAGAACAGCAGCTGTGGCCGAGTAGCGCGGGGGTCCACGCGGACCGGGCCGTGCCGGGAGCTGGTGCGCGCGCGCCTGCAAGCCGGGGCCCGCGGAACAACAGAGGTTAATTGCTTGCAATGGTCTCTCGCTGTAATAGGAGTAAAAGGGGAGGACTGTACTTAGATTTGATTTCACTGTTCTTCGGGGAATACGGATCGAGGGGGTGGGATTGTTATTAGGGGCAAAGGAAGTAGTGCTAAAAAAAGAAGAGCTTAATGAATGTAGCCAATAGAAAAATTGTAGGTTTGTTTCTCCCTCTGGCCCTCAAAGTTATGATAAATGATAGCACAAGGAAAAGATAACCTACCATGAGAGTAGGATCACCAAGGGCAAATACTAAAACTCCCAGCTGACTGCCCCATACACTGCAGCCTCTGTTCGTGTTTATTTTTTCTGCTCACTCTTGGTTTCGTCAATCAGTATGATAGACGATAACTCCTGACTAGAGCAGCCTGTGTCCTGCTCTCTCACGGTGGGTAGCATGTTGTGGTTGGCGCCGTGCAGTCGGAGGATCACCCGCATCAGAAGCATCAGGGGATGAGGTACGGAGCGGTCTTCCAGCAGCCAGCTCCGCGGAGAATAGCAGGCAGCGGCGTTATCAGCGCCGCGCGCCGCTGCCAAGAAAATGACCACACATTAGTAGCTTTGTTTGGGTAGAGCCTAGGGGGGACGTTGCTCACAAAACTGAGACACTCTCTTTCTGTTAAATCACCCCGCTCGCGAGCGCTAAAAGATGGCTTGTTCGAAAAGCAGCCGCGCGCCGGAGGCGAGTCCGCGACAGGGCTGGCGGCGCCCGGCCGCCGGGGACGCCCGCGGGCGGCACGCGCTGCCCGGCCGTCGGCGAGGCGCCCGCGGGCGGCCCGGCCCGGCCCTCCTGCCGCCTGGCCCGGCGCTCCGGCTGGCTCGGGGCATGCGAAGGGGCTGCTCGCTAAGCCGGCAGCTCATCGCATAGCTGGAATTTCCCGCGCGCTGTTCGCGGATCGCTAATGTTGTTTACCCACCCTCCCGGCACCGATACTCGCTGCCTGTCCTCCGAGAGGATTTTCCACTAATTAGGGGGACTCGAAGGGTGTTTACTGCTGCTCAGACTTCGGGGTGTCTTTTGTTTTCCTTCCTTCTCTTTTCCGGCAGGGCCTCCGGGGCCGTTCCGTTCTCGAGCCGAGGACGCCCTGCTCCCCCCAGCGAAGGAAGGAGCCAATGCGAAATTCTTTTGATATCTCGTGATGTAACGGTGGTCAAACATTTCCTGCTCGACATTTTTTCCGATGTATCTGTGGTTCTTTTCCCAGGATTTCGGTGTGCCGTGCCTTGCCAGGCGCTCCAGGCAGCCGAGCGACGCATTGCCCCGGAGGGGCTCTGCCCGGCAGCCGCTGCGGCCGCCCTCGCCCGGCGTATCCGACCGTGCCCGGGAGGAAATAACCCCGCGTGCGCTCCCCCGCGCCGTGCAAACGGCTGAAATGAAACACATCTTTTCTCATTCTCACCGGGCTCTCCCTAATAACCGCGGCTCTGCGCTGAGGTGAAATTTAACACTAGAATATTAGTTTTATTCCAGCTAATTATGTTAGCGCTGGTGAACCCTCGGATGGAGAGTTGGTCTGTTTCTAGTTATCCTGCCAAGTTTTTGCCTTGACGGAGGGGGTCTGGTGCAGACTACTTGGCCTCCCAACCTCTGTAACCCCTGGTTTCCTCTCTCTTCTGAATCGCAAGTTTATGTTCTCCCCTTCTGTGAAAAGATTGAAAGCTTATTCAAGTACAAACTGACCCCAAAAGCAGTAGTAATTTTTAGTAGATCTTTTCTTATCAAAATATTTCTGCTGAAAAATAAGGTAAACGCAGTTGTGACTGCTGATAGAAAGGAATCTGGCTATTAATAAAAAGCAGACAAGGATTTTTGAAACAGGGCTTCCACTGTTACAGTTTAGACACTTTCTATTACTTTATTTAGTGCAACACCTGTGGCTGCTCACATTGCTCCTGGCTGAAACAGTCCAGGCCCGCACAGAACAAAACACGGCGGTTTCATTACCTGATTTGCACTTCCCGTCGGTGCTGCGGCGAGGCGCAGCTCCGGCGAGCCGGGCGCGGGCACCGCGGCGGGCAGGGGCCCCGCAGCAGGCGGCAGCTCCCGCGCCGGGGGCGGCTCGCTGGACGCGCAGAGGGCTCCAGATGCCGTGCGCCGTGGCTGAGCCATCGCTCGCGCTCTCCTGCGCGCCCACCTCCATGACCTCCCCGTGCCCTCCCTGGCTCTGAGGAGGGGAAGGTCTTAAGCTCTGCGGATGACCCAAGAGAAAACTTTCAGGTATCTCTTCACTTAGGTTGTCCTTGGAGACATGCTTGAATGATTAAAACACCTTGTGTTCCTGCTTTCTACAGAGATGCTCAGTGTTTTCAAGGAACCAGATATTCCTGCTTAAATAATTGAGTCAAGAATATCTGATCGGTTTTGGAGGTGGTCGTTGCGTCCCCAGACCTTTGCGGTCCTGCCTCCAGAAGACATATGCTTTTGTCCGCTGATAGCCGTGCAAGCGGTGTTGCTCCTCCTCTGCAGGAGGACGACCACGTTGCCCCGGCGGGATGTAAGCAGTTGGATGGATTTGCTAAATCTCATGCTCTTCTTCCGCTAGCCAACATTGCCATTAGGTTTTAGTCACCAGCTTCCCAATGTTCATCCAGCCTGTAGGTTCGGATAGTGTAGGTCTAAAAGTTTTAACTGTCCATTCTGCAAGAAATACTTCTACATAGGTTCGAAATGCAGTAATTACAGAGCCTGGCTGCAAGAGGTGCATTTGTGTATTTGTGTGGCAAAAATTCTTTCTTTTAAGTATTAGGAGAAACAAGAATATAGATGTGCATCATAGCCTTTAGATTCTAGTTGCTCTGGGCCTAGAAGTCCTGACCAATGATTCCTAATTTGTCTGGGGATGAAAGTGGATTTTGAGGATATTTAGGAAGCTTTAAAAAGACAAACAAAATTCAGGTGCTTACAGACTTTAAATGGGCCTCCATGGGCTCTTCCTCTGGGTTTCCATAAATATGAACTCCTGAGATTTACTGTGGAAATAACTATATGTCTAACAAAATAATTTACCTTCTGCTTGATAAATATATAGACAGTAAAACACTGGTAAGCTAGTCATTTAAATTAGCGACAGGAAATGGAATTCCAGTGTTTTGACACTGTACTGAAAGAACCTTCTGAACTTAAAGTGTGGGAAAAAGTTGCTCAGGCTCCTTACTACTCCATTTGTGTAGGCAAGATACTTCTACAAACATATTTAATCACAAGAAAAAAATATAAGCATATGAACACTAAATTAAAGAATGTTTAAAAATATATACATACAGCACTTAATTAATTGTCTTGACCAACCTAATTCAGTGATACGCACTTCTTTTAGCTCATATTTCAATATGAGTTTTATTGGACTTTCATAGCCCTGCTCAGTTCCAACCAGAAAGCGCTGGGGCTTTCCCAGCCCTGACTCCTTTGGGTCCAATTCTATTTTTCTTCTTCAAGATCTGATCCTGCTCCCATTGTATTCTAAGACAAAACCTTCAATAACGTCAGGAAATCGTCAGCCTTCATTCCCATTGAGGCTGGTGGGAAGCCGACCTGGATAAGAATTGCCAGGTTCTTGTGTTTTCCTAAACTAAACAATCCAGACTCCTTTCGTTCCCTCTCATAGATGGTCTATCCAAGTAACCCTGTTGTGAACCTGCTCCAGCCTTATTTTATTGGGGGTGGGTGACTACATTGTACCTAATGTCCCTAAGGTCTCAGTGATGCCTTGCGTAATAGAGTGAACAATCTCTTTACTTAATTCATCCTAGATATACTCTTCCCCTTATCAAGGGGTGTCTCACTGATACCACATAGTCATCCGTAAGAACCAGTACATGAGTCTTTCTCAATTCTAAAGGGTAAAGGCCAGGTTTTAGTTTATAACAGGTAACATGCTGTTTGTACTATTAAATATCATCCCATTTCTACTATATCAGCTTTGAAGGGCATCCAGTTCTTCATATAAAATACTCTAATCCTCACCTCTATTCACAGTGTTTCTCAAATCGGTGCTAAAAACACGTTTTGTTTACACACACCTAATTTCTATGCTAAGATTACTAATGAAAATATTAAATAAGTGCAGTTGGAAAATTGCCCTGTGTAAGAGTAATCTTTCTCCAACTCCTATCACTTGTCTTTTGCTTTCAATATCTCATTCTTGACATTTCCAGACAAAATGGAAGATAGCTGAAAATGATGTGAGAGAAGAACTGGAATAAATGCAAGTGTTGTGTGGTCTTCAGCACAGGTTTGCACAGCCAGATGTGCAGTGTGCTTGAATAACCACCTGGTTGTATTGCAAAGCAGCAGTCAGGTTACTTGAAGCAACCGCCGACCTTTGGAGCTTCTTGTGTTGCTAGAGCAAACTGCGTAGACTGCATTCCTGCTATGAGTTACTGTTACAAACACTTAACTTTCAGTGATCTCCAGCTCTCTGTGGACTAGGATGCTGAAACTTCTTCAGGGCTTGGTATACTGCCAGCTTTGTATGAGGGAGGAACAGCACCAGCAGCTCAGAAGATTTACTTGCTTTGCTGCACTAGCCAAAGCTAATGAAGAGACTACGTTGCTGGAAACGCAACGTATATACTTTATTACTTTGCAAAATGAGTTTATATCTGAAAGTCACATGAAAACTGATCACCTCTAAGTGAGGAGCACTTTTCCTTTTGTGCAGTGAGACCTTTGATTCATGTGATATGCAAAATTTCATCTTAAACTTTGAAATCTTTGGCTATACCTAAAGGAATACAAAGATTTGATCATTCTCTCTGTTTAGTTGCTTTCTCTTCATAGTCTTTCTTTCCGTGAATTTAAAAGAGTTTGCTTCCAAAATGTAAAATCACACTGAATTTAAGTAAAGTGACAGCAAGCACTGGTTCATTACATTGTATGTCACAGTAAATCATGGTCCTCCAGCTCTTTTTTGTTAGAGATGCCCTCCGCAATACATTGGCAGATTGGCACTGCTTCTGTCTATTGCCCATGTCACCTTGCTTCCTACTCATGTACAATTACACTCTACATAGGAGCTGCTTTCGCTACTTGCTCTGTTTTAGGCCCTTCCAATACTGAAGAGAGAAGCTGCTCTGCTTTCAAGGCACTGAAGTGTCCTTGTTTTCTCTTTTAGAGATTTTTCTGACCTCTATCCTTTCCTCTGCCTAGGGGAGGAGGAGAGAATATGCAGCTTCAGGTTAGCTTTGGCTTAGCAGTGCTGTGATGAGTTGTTCATATAATGCCTGCGTTTCTCATCTGAAGACTGCTGAAAAGAACGAGCGCAGGAGACAGAACAAATGGCTAGGCCATTAATAGAGCTGCATGCTTTTAGGTCGCTCATGTATAACGATCTACACACTTCAAGTCTTTTTGAAGACTTTACCCTAAATTAAAACCACAATACTTATTTGACTGTGAGATTTCATCTTTGCTGTGGCTTTTCTCATGAAATCCATTTATTTTGCAAAGCTGTTAAATTCATTTGGCCATATTCTTTGTCACTGTTGTTGCACTCCTATAGGGATATCCTGCTATAGATTTGATAAAGACAAAACTGTTTGCAGCTGAGAACGTTATCTCACGTGGTTGAAGTATCATGAGTTTCCTTGTTGTACACTGTCATGCCACATTGGCGGCTGAACGTGGCTTTGTGTTTGAAGCCTTCAGGATGAGAATTAACCACGAGGGGGAAAAGGCTCAGGGGAGCCTTGTTTGATTCCTCCCGTGATGAGGATCCAAAGCCCACAGCAACAAGCTTCGAGGTATTTGGGTGATTTGGTTTGATAAGAACCTCCCAGGATTTCACAAGTCAGGGTTTGCGCACGCTTGTGGATGACGATCTGTGGAGCAGTATATTTTGTCGCTAGCAAAGTTAGAGGCTGTGTAATCCCGCGACTCTCGCCCCTCTCACACAGCACGCCAGCCCTGGGGCACGGCCAAAGCAGAGGCCAACGCGCTTCGCGCTGACTGCGCGCCGGTCCTGCCCGGGACAAAAGGACGTGTCCACCGGGCTGCCCCGTCCGCCTCGGCCCCTCGGCTCCGCTCGGGTGCAGCGCCTCGCGGCCGCTTGGTTTATTTGTTCTGCGATCGCGTGTACGAGCTTCCAGAATTTATGAGATCAAAGGTCAAGTGAAAGGTCACAGGTCACAGGTCAAGTGAGAGGCTAAAATTTGTGAAAGCGAGGAAATGACAGGACAGTGCCAAGTGAAAGGTCAAAAGTCAAGTGAAAGGTCCAGCGTGGATGAAAGTGAGCAGCCTGCACGCCGGGCGGACCACACACCGAAGCAGGCCCATGCCCACGTCCTCGTCGGCAAAGTGCCTCTGAAATTTCATTCTCGGGCATCAGAGCCCAGCGTGGAGATGGGCTGAGCAGGCGACATTCGGAGCAGCCTCCAGCGCTGGCTGGGGTACAGCGCGAGGTTGATTGAGGTTGATTTGATCTTGGGCCTGATAGGTATCAACTGTGTTGGATTTTGAGCTTTTCTCACAAAATTTCCACCAGATTGGGACAAGTCAGAGCCTGATTCTCTCCTCTTGCCACCACAAATAGTTACGGTTTTATTCCTTTTTATGAGTTAGTGTCAGTTTGTCCTTCCCGTCTCTTCCACTTCTGCTGCTGTATTTACATGCAAAGTTGTTCCTGTATACATGTAAACCAGCTCATACAAAATAACTTCCACCTTTGAAAACTCTTACATCAGAGTACAATTAATTTCCAGTTGATTCTCATTTCAGCTTGCTTTCCTAACAGTGGCGGGAGTCAGCAAGGCACATGCTAACCTTAAGCCCCCACTTTGTCCCCTAGGAATCTGTAACTGTATGGGCAAAGCTTTCCTATCTGTTCTTCTAAAACGAAAACCAGAGAAAATTCAGTGCTGGTCAAGACATCAGTTCATCTGAAATAGCTGGGTTTAGACCTGCCTCTGTTTTGAGATGCCTTTCTCCTGTTTGTGTTTCGGCTCAAGAGAGTCAAGCAACGTGTAGCATCCGCATGAGTCACTGCCTTATTGCTGAGAGAAAGTACAGGCAAAACTGATGTCATCCTCGCGCCCCCTCAAGTAATATCTTACATCACATAGACTTCAAATAAAATATTGATGTCTAATTTTTAATGCAGCGCATAAACCAATCAGCGGAACAAAGTTTGTATTGATACACCTATCTGTAAAGCGAAGGACATGGCAAGAATTAGGCTCCGTATTAAAAACGGAGAGGCCCTCTCTCCCCTCCTAAACAGCTTCCTTGCTCTCGTGATAAGCCACGGTCTCTGATGGCACAACTCCTGGAAGCTGTCTTCCAATAAAAAAAATCTTGTCAGTAGTTGATATGCTACAGCCCCAGTATGAGAGGAAATCCTGCTGAAGAGATGAATCCTGTGTGTATCCTTGAAAACAGTAAGGCTTACATACTTTCACAGTGAGCCATCTTTGCAGCGTGCCTTCTCCTCACCCCTCTAACACTTACCCCGTGGCAACTGGAATGCAAACTATCCCTGTTGCACAGCACTTTCATGATGGAGTTTGAAGCCAAGAACCATCTCTGTAACCTGTTTGTCCAGCTTTCCAACACCCTGTGAAAATTTGAGGCCTGGAGTGAAACACTGTACCTGATGAGAGAGAGGCTGAGATCTTGATGCCAATCCCTGGCCAGTCAGTCTTCCTGTAAGCTTGGCATTTATGCTAAATAAGAGCAACAAGAGATTAAAAATAGCAAGAGATCATAAAATGTTCTTGGATGTAAACCCAGATTCGCAAAAGGATTTAGGTGCTGCAACAGTGAGGTTTTCAGCATCTAATCATTAAGCATCTGGCTCCAGCAACAGCTTTCCTGCAGCAAAATCTACAGCCTTGAGTGAGGTGGGGTGAGCTCCTCCTAGAGCGCGTGGGGTGAGCAGCCCCAGGATGGGGTTTGCAAAGCCAGCGTGCTACAGGCATCTAAACTACCCAGCAGGAACCACTACGACATGGATGGCATCTTAAATCCTCCTCTTCTGTCTCCCAGCACAGAGTCATAGGATAAAATTGATTTAAGCCACTTAGATTATATTAATTTCATGTTGGTTCCATGGGGAACATAATCATCTGCTAGCTGGTATTCTCTTGCTTCAAATTACATGGAGTGCTATTTATTCTTAAGAGTAGTTTTCTTGCTAGGAATTACAGTGAATCACATCTTTGTGTCATCTGCTGCACATTTGTCATCTGCCTTGCATGGTTCCCCGCAGTATGAGGACCGTTTGAGAGTGGCGTGTTGATACTTTTTTTAGACTAACTATGGATATAGAATTCCTAGGCGAAATCCTGTCACATTCTCTAAATACTAGTAAATAAGTATCTACTTACAACTGTTTTTCTTTGGAATAGTAAACTATAACCTCTTGTAGGAGTGTTCAGTGTTCTCTGGGAAACTGGATTGACAAAGAAACCTCTGAAGTCATCTAAGGCCAAATTCTTTCCACAGAAATCTGTATGTCTGGGACCTGCTGAACTTGCACATGTATAGCTGAGGGCAGATTTTGACCCTAGGTAAGCAAACAGCTAAGACGAAAGAGTTGTTTACTTTTCCTAAGTTTGGCCTTTCCTAGATATTAATATTACTCTCATAAATTTTGTTGATCTGCACTTTCAGAAGTTAAGACTCCAGGCCCAGAGAATGAAATACAGCAATCTGATCGCAAACAGCCAGAGTCAGGCTCCAAAAGACAGGAGTTTTTGAGAGACATGAACAATATTTAGAGAGCTGGTTAATATTAATTCCTTTGGGAACTGTAAGTCTGGCCATTAATAGGCTTAGAGTGATAAAAACAGCAATATGGTGTGCGCGTACAGACGATATTGTCAAAGAGAAGCAATTAGTAGGAGAGAAAGCATGAGCACATGCACATATGGTGAGCAGGCTGAAATGAGAGGACTGCCAGCTATACCGTAAAGGAGTTAATGGCAAAAGAAGAATGAAACAGTAGCACAGTTTGTTATTCACCTAAACAGAGCTTAGAATCTTTTTTCACTCAAACAGCTTTAGCTGCTGAACTGAAAAAAAAAAAGAGAGAGGCAAGGAGTAGTATGAGATGAATTTTATCAACCTTTTTGCAGTAACTAGCTACATTCTCTCCCTGCCTATTGCTAAGGCCCTAACTGAAGACATCAGACAAATGCATGTTGTCTACCTACCTATGTGTGTTTGACTGAGACTTGAGAGTGTGATTATTTGCCAGAGGAACTCTTAGAAATTGGGGTTGAAAGCCATGGCCTGAGTCTCTCCGGAGTCAACAGAAATACTAGCGGCTTCATCCCAATATGAAGTGCCCCCACTCCTGCCCCAGTCTAACTTGTCGAGTATTTTAAACTGGCCAAATATTATGTTCCCTATGAACTCTTCTAATCTTGGCCCAGGACTGTTTGAGTGCCCTCTTGCAGGCTCACAGACTGTGATCGTGATTTCAGTGTGGTTCAAGGAGCCAAGGAGAGACTGCAGCACGGTGCTTGGCGGCTACGTGAACCCAGTTCTGATCTTACCGATAACTGACCGACTTATCTTCCGAGTGTGTTCAGGGCCTGACTAGGAGTTTACAGGGCGGCTAAAATACTCTCCGTATCCCTGAAAAAAAAAGTTATTGTAAACATAGCCCTACCAGCCTTTGACCTGAATGAGAGCTTTTGCATTTTGGCTTTTGAAAGGTATACACCTGTCACTCTAAAACAGAGCAGATGGGGTATAATCTTATCTGCTAACCTTAGATTTGTTGTCAGAAGGAAGTGAGCTAAGGGCAAGTGGTAAAAGCGATACATTTATTCTCTGGTGCGGGCTATGCTTTTTACTCAATACATTGGCTAAAGAAATGGGTGAATGGGAACATTTTGACTTCCCATGAACAATCACGTTCCCAATTCTTATCTTTAAGTTATCGAACAAATAATAGGTTTTATAGGAACAAAAGATCCTGGAAGCAAACTGGCCTGTTTTACTGATTCTTGTAAGTGGAAAGGTTATTTTGGTTACTTTTCTCATTCTCACCAATATTCTTTGGCCTGTTCTCTTCATTACACAGATTGCTACTGAAAAATGCTAGCATTTGTCGAGCGTTTTGCCAAGGCTGGCACCAAAGATAGTCCCATTCTCTTCTTTTGCACATACTTCCTAAGACAAATCTGTGCAACCTGCAGCGTAGTGCTGGCAAATAATGACTTTTTATTAGTATTGACTGCTGCTCCTTCCTATTCCAGCTGATGTCCTATTACTCTTTTTCTCCTGCTGATTATTTAGACAGTGTTGCACCGATTGTAGCAATTGCATTTTTTTTTAATATATATAATATAAAGAAGGCTAAATAGCAGGAATGTAGTGTTGCTGCTTTTGAAATTGGCTGATTGTGCTTTCACTAAAATTTTGCCTTTTAAGAATTGTGCATAACTTCAGAGTTCCAGGTCTGATTATACGGTCAGCAAAGAAAAGAGTAATCACTCAAGCTTCAGTGAGCCTAATCGCTCCCTGTGGAGTGATAATTATTGTCCTTCACTGCGCTCAAGACACAAGCAGTGTCTGGTCTGTCACATAGCTTTACTTGCTTCCTGCCCTGTATTATGATATTAAATCCTCCAACTGGCAAACCATTTTGACTCTCTAGAATAAAAGAACATCAGAAAAAGATTCTGCTCGCTGAAGCAGCACACTGAAATATTCACACAATAAAACACAGCACCTTATATATCATTCATTGAAAGGAAAAAAAAAAGCATCAGGAAAGTTTCCAAAATGAAAACTACTAAAAGCTATGTCAAATATGGGCATTTATCATTTATATTTAGAAAACAGGAAATGATTTGGCATCTCTCTTCCTGAAAAGAATGTGGAAGATGAATCTGTGACTGTGGAGCATAATTATTTACAATTCTGAATACGAAAACCTGCGAACCACTACTGAAAGCAGGCCAGCAAATAGCGAAACTATCCAAATGATCTGAAAAGGAACGGAAAGTGCCAAAAGGCTGAGCACTTCTTAAAACTTGATCTGTGCTCAAGGGCTTTGTAGCTAATTTAGAAAGAATTGGAATGAGTTTGGGAGTCTGGGGGAGTTGGAGGAAAGTACAAAGACTGTTTCCCAGATCAGCGATTGGGAAAGATTGGAGTAAGCCAGAATTTGTATTTTTGTACCTACTGGAAATACTAGATACCACTCTGTTTTGTTTAGTTTCTAATTTCAGTAATATACTAATAGCAATAGTATCCCACAAGCCAGGCAGGCCTGCACACTGAAGATGATGCTGTTCGTATCCCACGTTTGCCTTCCCTTACAGTGTGGGGTGAATCTGAAGCCCACTGAAGTCTTTCAGGAGTCTTTCAGTGGGATTTGGATCAAACTCCTTACTTCTATGTGTACATATTTTAACAATTCATATTTCAGGAGCAGTTCAGTAATGAGGGAGCACAAGCCAAGGTTTTCATATTGGTGTCTATTTAGGTAAAATATTTCTCCTTCCAGCGCCAGCTTCACATACGGCATTTTGTGCCATCGTACAACGTTTCAATTGCTCGGTGCATCCAGGTTCTGCAGAATCAGCCTCTCAGCCTGTGAACCTGGCTCCTAAGAAAAAGCTTGTTGTGGTTAGCTCATAGTGTGCTTTGGAAAGAGAGCAAATAGTAAGCTTTGGGACTGTGTATTACAAAAATATCAATTATACTTCCCAAATACGTTATGGCTGTGAAACGGTCTCGACACGGCCCGATCGAAGGGGTGCCGCACCACAGTGTGATGCAGAGGTGGCTGTTGATATGAACAGATGCTGCAGTAATCCCGGGGATTTTCCTGCTTGAGACAGGGACTGAAAAAACTGTGAAATGATTTTCCGGGTAGGATTCACATTTGGGAAGAAAGCAAAGCTAACTGTTATGAAAAGCAGCCAAAAGTTTTTAGAAATGAATGCATAAAATTAGGCTCCTAAACCTATCTTAAGGCTTCTAAATACATTTGGCTTGGCTTACAAAATTCTGGCACTGAGGATCCACATGTCCAGTTAACAACTCTTCCTATTACATTTTAATGAAAAAGCAAAACTGAGAAACTAGATGGTATCTTTGACAAAGAACCATCTATAAGAGAAAGACTTTTTCAGCAATGCAATTGCTATAGCTGCAAAATGAGCTTAGGAATTCACATATTCCAAGTAAATATTTATCGTTATTAAATGGTTGGCCCCAAAAGCAAGCATTCATATTCTGGCTAACCATGTGGAAACTGAGTTCATGCACATGTTGCCGGCCCTGGGCCCTGTCCCACATCATTAATCTGTGATAAGCATAAAGGGAGGAAGAGGCTGGGCGTACTGGGAGGCTGCGTGCTTGGGCCTGCCGTGCAAACACCAAGATTATGTAACAGCAGCACAACAGAGTGGCTGTCGCTAAAATCAGGCACTTACCTCCAGCAGCAGTGAAATTTATAGTAGCATTTCTCTTTTTTTTTTCTACCCTACGTAAAGGGAGTGCTGCAATGAAGATAAGTATTATGCTTTTTTGCAAATGTCTGGTTTTATAGCATGCACCACAGCACTTGAGTTAGTACAACACCCTCCTCTGAAGGGCCATAGCAGCGTATGCTAAAACTGCAGTTATTTCCCCAACCCTTTTTTCCTGCATTATTTATGTATCTATGAGATACTTTTAGTTCCACCATTAATTGATGTGCTTCCCACATTGTAACATCTTTAAAATTGTGTTTGAATTTTTGAAGTTTCATCTGATTGCGAATGCATTAATTAGCACCCTTTCATGACTAGCAGGAAGAAATGATAACGTGCTGGCAAAATCACTGAGTGCAGAAAAACATTGTAAAAGAAATACAGAAGAAAGAATTGGGTTAAAACCAACCTGAAGTTTTGGAATTTCTTTGTAATTTTTAGGAGTTTGACTCAAAACTGATTAAGTCCAGTACGCTGGGCCTCGCAGAGGCAGAAACTTGTTTCCCAGAAGTGCTAAATTATCTTTGTTCGGAATTTAAGTAATTCATTACATCATCCAGAAAAAAAAATGCTATTTTGACAGAAAACTATGTAGAATATGCATTTATTATTAAAGAGATTCTAAAGTATGATGTATATGGGCTAGAGTCTGAGGAAAATCGAAGCGTGTGGTTTTGTATTTCACTGTATATCAATACTAATGTATTTAGGGACTGCAACATACATTTTATGGGACTAGTAGGGCTGAACCCAAGTCCATCAATTCAATAAGGAACAAGACCCATGCACATACGCAGCACTCTATATACACCGTCCAAAGCGCTTTGGTATTTATGGTAGGCTCGACTGGGTGAATGAGGGATATAATATTAAATCTAACTTTGAGTTTTTCATGAACTTTTTCTTTTTCTTTTCTTTTCTGGTTGGTACTGTGACCATGTGCTAATTTCTGTGGGTATCTGTTCTCTATCATTAGTAAGTCTTTCTGGTGTTTTAAAATCCATTTCCCATGAATTCCTCATCATAATGAGTATTTTAAAACCTGAATTTTTTTGACCAAAATCATTATTGTTTGCTCATACAAAACCTATTAAAGATTCCTTACATGACAGACCGCTGGTATGAGAACAAGGGTTTTTTCTGAGCTACCACAGTAAAGTATTTGCATGATTGCTAATGATCTGTCCGTGCTACTTGCAGCTATGTGCTATTTGTAACGACTCTTGCCTTCACCAGCCTAAATTATTAACGCTTTCTATTGGTCAAAGAAAACACTCCTCTAAAGAGCTCTGGAGGCCTAATTCAGGCTTTTCTAACCGCTCCATTTTGGAGTACAGAATCTTAAATGGTTTCATCCAATACGAAATAATACCAGTGAAAGGACTTCCACTCACTTCAGTGGGAACCCAGTATGGCCCTAACCCCCTACAATCATTATTTCCTAGTTTTTCCTAATTAGGGAGTTGCAGATTGCCCCCCATGATCAATACTTACTATGAAGAATGAGATCAGGCATGGAAAGTTGCAACCTAAGAGGATTTATTCTTTGCCATTGTGATTGGTTAGGGATAAAAGCTGGTGGAATACAAAACCCTTCAGAGTCTTAACTACAGTGTTGAACACTATAATTATTTAAAAAAAATACATATCCTGCCTCTGCTTAGAAGCCTGTTTGGTATAATTCACCCCTGTGTTAATAGCCTCCTAACATATATGAACGTATGCTAAAATGGGTTTTAAACTACTAGATTTATGGCTTGGCAGACTGGTAAATGCACAATTATAGTTCATAATAGGTAGGTATCTGCTGTCCATTGATTTTTCTCCTGTTCTATTTCCTTCCCGAGTGATGTCATTAGATATTGTGCAGATGACTAATAGTTCTAAGGAATGACATTCCCGAGCCAGAATGCCCCATGGTGGTATTCCCGCACGGGCGTCTGCACCCTCCGCCGTAAAATGGCAAAAACACCCTAAGCGTTTCTCCTAAAAAAGATCTTCGGTCGTGCCAAATCTGTGGTGGATCTGCTGCATAGAGGCAATTCAGCTAGGAAAAAAAGAAGAAACCACAAAAGCTGTTTAGGAACTTTGAATATCTTTCTAATCAGATTGCTGCGAGTGAATTTGGACATGTATCTATTCATTCTGTGGTAACGGAAGTAAAGTAACTATCCAGTGAGCTATCTAGCTTTCCCAGAATTGTTTGTACTGCTGACCTTTATATCTACTCATTTATCCTAATTGTTTTTAGCTGTTTGAGGAAGAATCTCAGATGAGGAAAGCAACTCAATATGTATCAGAGATCCTATCTGGTACAACTTTTGTTTTAATTTAAAGCAGACCAGCATAATTTTATGTACTGGTTACATAGTACCAAAGGCAGGAATTCTGTTGTGGGATTTTTTAATAAAACCGTAGGCCCAACACAGAGGTCCCTGGACATGGGGAGTGTGATCTGGGGGTGGGACTGTTTATACATGTCTTGCCCGAATGGATTTCTTGATGTTCTCTGGCTGGAGCAGCTTTTGATGTGGTACTTTTTAGCTGGACAGTGGGGAGCACCATTTTAGGGAGGTGGCCAAACTGGCTCAGTCAGCTTTGTCTGAATCCAAAAGAGGAGAAATTCATTCCTAGGGTGTTACACCGGGAAGTATGGCTCTCGATATACATAAAACTCCCTCTCCAAGTGGAATTTCCCAGATAAAACAAGAATATTGAGTTCCCTCTGTATCTCCTGTTTCCAGTCGAAGTTGAGCATGCTTCACTCCTTCCAGGGATGTATTAAATCTTACAGGATGCTGCAATAGTCGCGTTTTTCTTCCTCCTTCCATCAAATTCCAATCTCTGGGAAGGAGCAGAGGGCTTGTGACATATACAAAGTGTTTGCTGACGGTTAATAGAAAAGAATCTGCGTTATCCAATAAACATGCCCCGAACTTCCAACTCCGATGGAGCTCAGATTCAAACAGTAGCTCCGACTGCTGCAGAGCGATTGTGGAGCAGAATAGCCAAGTGATATGCAAAAGCTCACACTAAGTATATCTCCTTGCTTTAGAATTCCTGCATTTACTACTAATGCAAGCAATAGCCTTTGAACTCTAATCTGGTGTCTCCAGAGCACTTCATAACCAAAGGCACATCTTTCATCATAACAGGGTGACAGTGATCCAGTCTTGTAGAGCGTTTGGTACAGTCCCAAAGCAAGATAATAAGCAAGATAGTATTGTAGGCTTTGCATTTCTGAGCATACCAGCCTTTACAGAGGCATTTCACGGATCCTTCTTCACGACTTCCCTGTGACATAAAGAAATATTAATATCCTTGTTTTGCATACAAGGAAAAGGAAATACAGCATTTCTGTGAGTTTCCCTCTGTTCATGCATTAAGTCACTGGCAAAAATATTCCTTCATCTTTTACTGTAATTATTACTCAAATGATTGCTCACGATCTGATGAGAAAAATACACTAGAAAGGTTATTCCACTGTTGCCTGTTCTGGGAGACAAAGCAGAAGAACAACAACTCTCCTTTTATAGTCCGAGTGGGCAATGGGGAGGACTTTCATCCTGGCGATGGAGGGCAGGGAGCCACCACCGAGCTGACTGATGCTGTTGAAGAGAGAGCAACGCCAGAGGACAAAACGTACACCTCCACACGGCAGCAAAGCAGGCACCTGTAGCAAATATTTTATCTGTTTAGAATATCTTATTAGCTAGCTGGTATTGTCACCAAGCGTGGTCATGAAATACAATACTAGTCTTAACCGCCTAGAATTTAGGAGAGTTGGATATTTCTAATACTTAGTTGAATTCACCTTGCCGGATCATAAAATATTACGATACAAGCCAGCTTTTCTTTCCATATTAAATACATTTCCATCCTCACCTGTAAACTGTTTGCAACAGTTGCTCGGCTGAAGGAGCAGACATCTCATGTTGTTCTTGGCCGGGGCTCGGGCGTCAGCTGGAGCGCTGGGTTAGCCGAGCCCTGGCTTTGCTGCTGCTCGTCCGCAGCCGCGCTCCCGGGAACGTGCGCACCCACAGGGGCCCTCGCCCCGCAGTGCGGCCCTCCGCTGCACGGCTTTCCACCTGGGGAAAACACGGAGATTTGGAGGGTTCCGAGGGAGACCTCAAAATTGCGCTGAATTTTTACTGAGCTCCTCTGAACATCTCTGTAAATTCTAGGCCTTAGTTTTATGCAACACCGTTAGTAAAACAAATTTGTTCCAGGGGATTTTAAAGGGATGCATCCTTTCTGCTTTTATTAAAACGATGTTGCGATCTCACTGTTTTGATGGGCAAGGCTCAGTTCCTAATTTAAAGCAGACCAGCATAATTTTATGTGCTGGTTACATAGTACCAAAGACAGGAATTTTGTTGTGGCATTGATTTTTTATTCAGCTTTTTATGTGTCTTCAATGTGATTATGTGATTATGAAAACAGTAACTGAATTTGAAAAACCTTTTTTTTTCCAACTTCAGCAGTGTTACTACATATAAGTGTAGATAAATGACCAGAAGAAAATTTCACAACATTAGTGTTTACACGTAATCTGGCAATGAGCTATAATTTGATTGGTAAAAAAATCATTTGGTGTACCTCTGCCCCTATTCTGCCGGATAATGAAAATTTATATCTATGTTTCAGACATCTGGGGAGGATGTGACAGCTTTGGGGCTGAATGAAAGATTATGCCACAGTGACCCCTGTCAGCATTTCCTCGCAGACCGGTTACCCGAAACCCAGTGGCAGTTAGACTTCTTCTTTCTTCTTTTTTTCTTCTTTTTCTTTTCTTTTTCTTTTTCCTTTTCTTTTCCTTTTCCTTTTCCTTTTCCTTTTCCTTTTCCTTTTTCTTTTTCTTTTTCTTTTTCCTTTTCCTTTTTCTTTTCCTTTTCCTTTTCCTTTTTCTTTTTCTTTTTCTTTTTCTTTTTCTTTTCCTTTTCCTTTTCCTTTTCCTTTTCCTTTTCCTTTTCCTTTTCCTTTTCCTTTTCCTTTTCCTTTTTCTTTCTTTTTCTTTTTCTTTTTTCTTTTTTCTTTTTTCCTTTTCTTCTTTCTTCTTTTTTCTTTTTTTTCCTTTCTTCTTCTCTTCCAGAGCAGACTTTCATTTTATTTTGGAAGGTTAATGACACTGTAAATCTAATAGGCCGTTTTAGTGCCATCGTGTGGGTATTAAAAGTCACGTGCCTGGTCAGGATGCCGCACGGAGCGTTTTGGCGTTGTCTCGTGTAGGAATGGCAGGCTGTTGTAAGGCTGTAAGAGCCGGGTATGTTTTCAATTACTTTCTAAGACAGAGCTGTTTTTAAATTAATTTAAAATCATTGCCTACGCTTGCGCTTGCCACCTCGCTTAGGTTTGCGGTAGTAAAGTCTTGTGTATCCAGTTCACCTTTGGTTCTCTCTGGAGACAGTCTGAGCTGCTCAGCGTATTTAGGCATCAGACCTGCGCGGGCAAAGGCGGCGCTGAGCTCGCGGCGCTCGCGGGGAGCCCCGCGGGAGCTTCCCGCCAAGCTCGTGCCCAGCTGCCCGGTGGCCCTGCGCTGGCCTTGCCCACCCCCTTCTCAGGGACCCCAGCGCGGTACGGGGACGTCCCAAACGTGCGCGCCTCCCCCTGCCGCCCCCGGCGCAGCATCTGGAAGGCTCGGCGGCCGCCAGCTCCTCTGGGAGAGGCTTTTGAGGCCGTCCGCGGTGTACGAGCCCTCTGAAGCAAGAGGGAAATCAAGGCAGTAGGTCTGAGAAGGCCAAAGGCGACCCGGTAGCTAGCGGGTAGCGAGAGCAGAAAGGACTCTGCGGACAGAGAAGGGGCTGGAAGAGCCTGTCAGGACCCCGGCGAGTCGGGGAGACGGGACAGACGCCCTCAGACACGGCTTCGCTCTCGTGTACGTGGTTCGGTTGCATAAAATACATCCAGATGTTTTCAGGAACGGAAGGGCTTTAATGAATGATTTGGGTGCCAAGGCTCACCTTCATAAATTCCGCTTCCCTCCTGCCAATGACAAGATATTGAGACTGCGGACATTTTAAGTGGACTATGTTCAACTAGATAGACTTGGGCCCGTTCCAAAGTGTAGGTTTTTCTTCCCAAATATACTGGTTTTTTCATCACTTTGTCTGCCACAAAAGATTTCCACTGTGCCCCACCAAAATTTGTTTACTTTGGGAGGAGAATCTCCTAAATTGTAAGGATGATGTAGCGTTCAAAAATGCGAATGATGTCGTAACATCAAGAACTCCCCCATGCGTTCTGCAGTTTGAGTGCGCAGAGGAGCAGTGACTGTATCATTTCCCATAGATATTGCTCCGGGAAATGACTAATGCGCAGGAGCAATCAAAGATGAGCCTGCAGGCATTTACTCTCCTCCTCGCGCTCCCTCGCTTCTGCTCCTCCTCCTCCCTTTTGCATTTGTTCTTTCCTTTTTTCCTTTTTTTTTTTTTTTTTTATGAGGACATCTGGAAACTGGAACTTGGGCTCTGGTATGGTTTTGGAGGCCCTTTAAGCATTCCCACTTTTACTTTGCTCTCTGTTGTTGCCTATTTACTTGGTCTTTCCCTTCTCGTCCTTCGCCCCTTTACACGTTGCCTCTGCTTCGTGACTCCCGACCTGCCCCTTGTCCGAGGGGCAGGTCCCTGCAGCCCGACGGTGCTGCCGGTCATCCGAGGAGCAGCCCAGGCTCCGCTGTGCCTGGGCGCCTGGCAAGGGCAGCACGCGCCGGTGTTACTGAGCGCGCGTCGGGGGCACAACAAACGCATGGCAGGCCCAGAGGAAGCCGTCGCCCCAAAACGCCTCGGCCGGGGGTCTCTGCCCCACCTTTCCGCAGAAGACATGCGGTCATTGAGCAAGCACAGTCTGCAAGAGGCGATTCCACAGATGGGCCTTGAGCGTTGATCTGCTTTAGGTCGCTTGCTCCCATGGAGCCCCGTTTCCGGGTCCAGAAGGAGCAGGAGGGGGACGGAGGATGCACCCTGTGTCCTCCTGATATGCTGCAGGATCACAGCGCTTAAGCAAGATGCAAACACTCCAGAGAAAGGGACCTGCTGGTCTCTTGGTTGTTGTGGAAGAGGAGACGAGAGTCCCTTCTGCAGCAGCCTTCTCTCAGGCATCCTCAAATCCTTGGAGAGGGCAGAAGTTTTTGAAAACCGCACAAGGGCCATGGCAGCAGTATCACTGCCTTCCCCCAGATCACATCTGTGACTTGCGGGGTAGTAATGTTTTGACATTACATGTCAAAAACAGGCACATTTGAATGATCATTTGCTTTTTTCTTTTTAAACTTTTATTTCTGCAACCTCTTTCAGGCAGAATATCCTTCACTTTCATATTCACAGCCTCTGGTACCAAATTTCATCTTAGCATGACTTAAAATATTCACACTATCAGGTCCATGAGCACTACAACCACAATTTGGGGAGAAAAAATATCAGAGTTATAAACCATAGAAAAATAGGGTTCGTAATGAAAATGCTGACAGCCCTTTAACTATCGCTGGGCACTGCTGTAAACAAGCGTTACGTTTCTGCGCACGAGAGCAAATCTAGGCAGCAGCGGGCTTCTCCGACCAGCAGAGCACACTTACAGAACTTACTTATTTATCTTGCATAAAAATATACCAAATTACATTGTGTCATCAATGTGTTGCTAATCACCGAGTACTCGGCTACCGTGGTGCTTGGCGTGCTGTATGCCGGAGTAGGTAAGCAGGTAAGGCCCGGCGCGCTTCTGGGGCGGGCGCCACCACCACCTCGCTGCGTATTTTGGGACCACGTCTCCCGGGGACGGCCCGTGCTGCGCTGCGTTGGGGAAGCACCGCCAGCTTGCGGAGCTGCGGCGCTACGTGGCGGGGATGCCGTGCCCGGAGCTGCTTTGGAAAACAAAGCGGTTTTGTAGAGAGTGAACATCAGGTCATTGCTGTCTTGGGTTGTCACAACTGGCAGGAAGAGGAGTAATCTTAGAGATCCGGCAATCACACGTGGGAAAAGCTCATATTAAACAAGACAAGGTGCAAGGGGCAACGGAGTCAGCTGTCAGGGCGCTTGCCCTGGTCCCCGGGACCCTGAGCTGCTTCTGTGTACGTTGCAGCAAATGCCCAGCAATAACACCTTTTTCTGTTGTTGTTATTTTAGCTCTTTAGGTTTTCTGTTATGAGAAAGTATGGAGCATAAATCACATCAAGCTACTTCTGGCCTTAAGCCTTCAGGATGCATTTGTTTGAAATCAAGAGCCAAATTCCCTGGATCGGAGTAAACTGTTAGGTGCCAACTGGGGCGAAATGCCAGCCTTTGAACTAATACACATTATGTCTGATGTGCTCCATATGCAAGACCTGCGTATTCTTCCAAAGTGGTTTCTTTTAATTGATTTAGCAAATTAACAATATTAGGCCTTCTGTAGGATAGAAAGTACATTACTCACGGTGCCCTTATGTTACCCTGAAAGGAAATCTATTGTTCTTTTGTAATGAAATGGTATCACAAGGAGAAAAAAAGGTAGCAGTAGCAGGTAAAAGGCATCACATTCAGCTGTCAAGCATGTTTAATGAGGAATTTTAATTATGAGGCTGGAAATCAATGAGCATAACTTTAGCAATGAAGTCTTAAAGGGAAACTAAATTGCTTTCTATCTTACAAGTTTACTGAAGTAGTTTGAGCGGCTGCCAACCATCATTGTTCTGAGAAAAGGAACTTGAGGAAATTGCAAGTCACACTGTAGCATTTATTGTAGGAATATTTAACAACAAAAAAAAGGAGGATTTCCATGGATTCATGTTTAATGGGTTCTTCCTAACTGATTCATCTCTGCCTTACGATTTGCAGCCACCTTTGGTTTCGCACACCATATAAAATCCGTTCTTAGGACAACGCAGATGAA
Source organism: Rhea pennata (assembly GCF_028389875.1). Lineage (NCBI taxonomy): Eukaryota > Metazoa > Chordata > Aves > Rheiformes > Rheidae > Rhea > Rhea pennata. The sequence goes on along the minus strand of NC_084671.1, from coordinate 5,429,729 downwards.
AGGCAATCGGTTTCACTGCGAATAGATAGTTTATGATTCATAGGTGATAAACATTAGTTTGTTTGTTCTTTATTCTTTGCAAACGTATGCTATGAACAACAGCACAGCAACAATATTAAATGCTGTGAAAATACGAGCCTCTGCAAACAGAGCGATTGCAAATAAATGATCTTCAGGTCTCTGTGATGTGGGGCTGTGTTTCGTGACCACTGGCTCTAGTGTGTATTCAGGATGCTGCTGTCATGCTGGGTTGGAGTTGCAAGGGACAGCAAACTTTTTTAGATTCGTAACTCCACCGTAACATTCAATTTAAGCTGTAGCATACTGTGTAAGGCCGAATGCAGTGGCCCCTAAGAAATAGTCCCCAACATAAATCTCAGCAGAATCTGTAAGGCTGGGCTCGGCTCCTCCCATACAAAAATGATTTGAGCCTTTTCAGTAGCTCTTGCTGGAGAAAATGTAGGCCAAAATGAAGATGAAAGGCTTTGCAATAAATACAAATACGCCCAGCACAAGCGGTGCCTTTGGAAAGCAGGGTGTTCAGCACTGAACGCGGCGTTGCTTCCGCCGCTGCTCGGCGCCGCTCTCGGCCGGGGTGCCGCTGGCTGCGCCGCTCGCTGCGGGCATTGCCGTCGGGGCACGGCTCGGCCTCCCTCGCCGTCCTCGCTTCGGTGCCTGCGCGCGCGGGTTACTGCTCTGAATTAGCATCTGGATATTGCAGCAAAGGGTGTTCTACAAACCCTTAACGCAGGTAAGGTGGAAGTAGTTTTGGAACCAATCTAGTTGCCATTCCACAGGAAATCCGAGCCATAGATCACAGTTATTGGTATTTTAAAAGTGGCAGTGCCTGCTAAAGGCTGGCTATTCCCTGGAATATAGAGGTATTTGGGGCTATACTCGAGACACATTGGCAGCGGTGTGGAGGCTCACACTCACCTGTCAGTGCTCTGCCTAGCTTAACTGCTATCAGTCTCTCACTTTCATGAGTCTAAAATTCATGCGGCCCCCAAAGAAAGATAAATAAGAACAAGTCAGTTTTCACCCTCCAGACACAGACTGAGGAAATTATTTCAAATAAAATATATCATCTCAAGCAGGGACAGATGAAATAGTTTTCTACTGAAGTTGTTCTCCCAGTTGACAGAACAAATTACTGAATTTTCTCCACTGGATGTACTACGTATCTTTGCTAAAACCATAATTACATTCAGCTTTCCAGCAAAGATACCTAATTCTGTGTTTGTGATGAGGTGGTTACTGATGCCTGAAAATCTTTAAGGTGAAAGAAAAAGGTAGCTTGTGATCCTGATATTATTAAATACTATGAATCAGGTCTTCACCTTATACCTCATTGATTTAATAATGATCTTCGTGGTCTCAGTGGAGCTATAGTCGCTGATACAGGATGAGGCTTCATCTTTGTGGCAAAACTCCCTTGAGCCCAGTGGGAGCATGGCCTGGCCGTGCTTTTGTTCTTTGCCACTCTCCACTGCAACCTAGTCCAGCTTTATTAAAAAAAAAAAAAAAAAAAAAAGGGAGAGAGAGAGAGTAATTTTTAAAAGCCCTGTGTAGATTCTCCTCCAGGATCATTTCAACCTGTTTTAAACAATTTCAGGAAAAAAAAAAATGCATCTGTCCTCCACCTACTCTACAAGAAGCAACAAAGCTGTAATTAAATAATAGTATATTATACTGTTATATATAAAAGAGCACAAAGGCATTAAAATATTGTTCCAAAAATTAAAGAGGTTTCCTAAATGCAGATATATTTAATAGAAAGTATCGGTGGCCCAGTGCTGAAATCCTGATCATTAACATCTGCGTAACAGCTCACACCTGAAACACATTTATACCTTGCCACTGGGGACTGCCAAGGGCTTTCTGAAGCAGCGAGTGCAGACTCGGCTGGTGGCCACGGCCTCGGCTGTGCCGCGGGGGCAGGTGGGGACCTGCCGAGCCGAGCTGAGCCGAGCCGAGCCTGCCCAGCCGTTCCCTTCTGGGCTTTACCAGAAACCTCCCTTCCAGCACGCTTCTCCGGGAAATGCTGGTAAGCGTATTTTCCAAATGAATTGATGTTTTTATCCTCGGTGTCCTTAGTGGGGGAATAATTTTACTAAGGGCCCTTGGCACAAGGTGTCATGCAAACACCTAAAGGATTCCTAGGAAGTTCTTGTACTGCTTTTAACATAAGGGCAATTCAGGGTCACGTGTTTTTGTTACACGTGTTTGGCCTTCTCTGTCTAGCGTGAGAATCACTCGTGGTGATAGCCTGGGCGTTTTTGGTAGGACTGAGGTAGAGATGAAGCAGTCTATATGCTATGAGAAATACCACTCGCAGCACCTGTAAATTCTCTCTTTCATCTCCTTTGAGCGTTGTGAGCTTAATGAGCCTCCAGTTGTCCGGCACTGCTCCCCTATGATGGCCCCTTGAGCTGAGTGGGGATCGCAAGGCATGGAAAAATCTTAAGTAAGAAGTAAAGAAAATCCTGTTCTCGCTTCTCCCAGGCCCTTACACTTCAAAGGCAAGAGTGTCCTCTCATCACCAGTGCATTTTGCACTCCTGTTTTTATAGTGAATACATGAAAACATGTAGCTTCCAGTGGAGCATTAGCCCCTGGAGAAGGTTGGGATAGATGTCCTGAAGCACGTGCCTTTACCTTCTCGTTTCGGCAGCCAAACCCTAGGCGAGTACAGAGTGTACATCCAAACAAGCCCCAAACATCTTCACAGGGGACTGAGTGAGAAAAGGAAATAAAGCTCCATGTGAGGACATGGTAATGGAAGTGTATTTTAAGAACATGTTTAATTGCTGAAAGATTATTTCTCGGTAAATATTCACACACTGAATGCATGCATAAGCCTGTAAAAAGCTCCCTTTGGCATCAGCGCTGAGGTCTGTTGCTGTGATTTGATGGTGTACGTCTGTCCTCTGGTGCAGTAGCTACCTGGGAGATGCGATCAAAACAAGCTGGTCTGCCTGGCGCGTGTCCCCAGCGCAGTGCCACCACGTCCTTACTCTACGGCCTGATTATCCTGAGGATTTCGTAACTTTGCTATCTTTTCTCAGCCTTTCTGAATCTTCCTGTTGCTTGTCTTCCCGCAGAAGCATGTATTTAATATGCATAAGTCTTTGCTTTCCATATTTGCGTGTTGACCATTCTTCCACGTCTGTTCTGTTCTTCCTGGCAGTTTTGCTGAAACCTACAAAATTCATTTCAGCCTGTTCCACGGACCAAAATCCTCATAAATTTTTCAGAGAATTTCTAATGCTATTGGAGCGCTAATATATGAGATGATCCCGGTGTTATGTCAGAGCAAAACCTTTTGAACAGGGGATGGATGTACGGTATGGCATGGCATATAAATCACTTTCAAATTAGTATTCTGTACTTCTGGAGAAGAGTACATTTGTGTGGCTGCATAAATTGCCTGTGAACACATTTCAAAACGCTACGCTTAATCTTAGCAATGAACGTTTCAAAAAGTAAATTAATATCTTCAAGGAGAAGAAACACAGTATATTAAGCAGAATCCCACTGGAAACTGCACAGTTAAGAATCTGTCAGCATTTCCATTATAAGCCCTGCTTTTTTGAGGGGTTTATAACTTGGTTATAAAATTTCACATTAGGCTAAAGGTTGGCGTGTGCCGTCTCAGTTTGGCAGGGTGACACTTCATTAGCTCTGAAGGCGATTTGGATCCCACATCAGTGAGATGCTCTTTCAAGCCACAGAAATGATGTTGAAATAACTTAAGGTTTGACCTAGCCTGGGAAAGGTAAGAAGCACCTAAGTGAAGGCAGAAGTGACGTTTTTGCCCACCTTTGGCGTGCTGAGGGTTCCCGATGTGGGGATGACGTGGGAGCCTTAATGCTGAATCACCTTGCGTTTGGCACATCTACTCAATGTGCCCTTAATTCACATCTTTATGGCTCGGTGTACATTATACCGAGGTTACCGGTCTAGCTGGAGGTTTATAAATTAGGCTAATTGCCATTACTGTGGTGCTTTGTCAGTGTGTGTGTGTGTGTGTTTGTGGGTGTACGTCTGTGTACGTAGAATAGAGTACTCCTTGGAAGCAGAAATAGGATTAAAGTGTCTGCAGGAATGGTAAATTTATTGTGTAAATAGCTTTATGATATGTTGCGTGTTTGGATTAATGCAATATATATCCATTTTAAACATTGATCTTTTAGCAAGTAATGTAATAAATCTGAATATTCTTTCAAAAACTGTTTACACTGGGTGTACTATAGATTAAAAGAGACAGTTGCCTTTATAAATTGACTTGCAGAGTATATGGGTGCATATAAATACTTCTACTTCCAATTCTACCAAACAGCGATGATAAACTCGTGCGAGCTGCCTGGATGACTGTACACAGCCGGGCTGAGTCACGGGAATAGCCCGTGCCGGCCGGGGCCGAGGCGCGCGCAGCGGGCGGGCGGCTATTGTGTACGTCAGGAAATGTGTAAATAGGCACCTGGAATAAAAATTCTATAAGTGTACCGAAATGAAGATATAGTTCCTTCCCAGCTGTAAGGCTTCTGCAAGGGGGAACTGCGTAAACCATTCAAAACACGGAAATGCAATAGTTTGTTTTGTATCGCTGGCAGTTTGTCTACAGCAGTGTTTAAGGGCTTGCGGTAGCACATTCAAGAAAACGTGCCTGTAGGAATGGGTTGGTGTCGGGCCGCTTCTGGCCGTCCACATCCCTTCTGGAGCTGCCCCGTAGGCTGCTGACGGTGCCGGCTTTCGTGCTCGGTATTACTAATGTGCTCAGAAGGGATGCTGCGTTATCATGGTGACCCCTGAGAAAGGGATTTGCACGAGAGTGGTTTAAAACACAGATTAATGCACTGCAAAGTTCATAGCCATGGAAATGCACCCTGCGCAGTGCATCAGGCTGGGACACCCCATGTTTTGGCTGGAGGTGGTCACAGCCACCTCCCGTCCCATGCTGAGACCTGCCCCTGGTCTGAAAAGCCAAAATGCTTCTGGAGGTTGCAGTTTTGTCGCTGAATTCTCCGCAGGTCTGTCTCTAGCCCCCGAGCGGTCAGGACAAACCTGTTGGCTTGGCGGCGTAGCTGGGGCCACTGCGTGGGCTTTCAGCTGATGGTGGCATCTCAGCAGGTAGGCAACAAGCCAAGCACCAAATGAGCCACCACTAAGAAGACCCACCTCGCTTTAAAAAATGACCCCTTCTCAGCTCCCAGGCGCCGGTGCTCTACTCATGGTGCGGAGAGCGGGCCTGACTCTGCTCTCGCTTGCTGCCACCTTAAATTAATCAAATCCCGCAATTTAAAAACTTGCGAGAGAGCGCGGTTGGGCCCACTTGCTCCTCTTTCCCTCTCTGTTGTCCCTCCCATTTACACATGTCCCTGTGAGCAAGGGAAAATGGTGATTATAGTAAATTATAGGAGGCTGGCAGTAGTGATAATTAACAGGTAATTATCAGTAAACAATGTAACCACAAAAGCTTTGATCCCACCTACTGCTTGTCAACAGTAAAATCCTGGGGACCTGCTGGCCGTGGGACACAGCCCCCGGGGAGCGCAGCGCTGTGCGGGGGGCTGATCCGAAGCCCGGCGCTGGGCGACTGTGGCGGAGCGGGGAGGGGAAGCTCCCGGGGCGCAAAAAGCAATGCAAAGCCCCACAGCGGTCACAGCTTGAAGAGTCAATCCCAGGCCACCTGCAGTTTACTGCAGCCCCAAATAAATATCACAAGAACACCAGGCAAAGCCCAACATTTGGTGTCTTTTTTTTTTTTTTTTTTTTTTTTTTTTTTTTTAATAAAAAATCTGTCCATGCAGGTGCACCCAGGCACAACAACACATCCTCATGTCCTGATCCTTCCTGTGATTGACTTCTGAAGGGGCAAAGCTGTCTCCTGCCTATGTGTGCAAGTTGGGTTACGTCTTTCTCTTTTTCTCTAAAGTATGACCATAATGTCTGCAAACGGATGCAGCGCTGCCCTTCCCAATGAGCTTCATCTCGCATTCCCCCGTTGCGATTCAGGCCATTTGGCTTTTGAAGGGATTTAGGTAAAGGACAGCGGAATTAAATGAAGGAAGAATAAGCTGAATGCAGAATGGGTTTTTTTTTGTTTTTTTTTTTTGTAAGCTAGTATTATATTGTAAATTCAAACCAAATCAAAGCATTTGATTTTTTTTCTTATAAAGTAATACCAAAATATTTTGTAAAAATGGCAGAGCAGATCTCTACATTGCCTAATTATTACTGCAACATGGTAACTGCTGTGGTAAACAGTTAACATGGTTCAATGTTTAGATTTTCACTTAATAAGCCATATGCTGCTGAGTTGCTGGAAGATATTTATTGAAAGCTGTGGAGGAATGATAGTTTAATTTGATGCCTTTGTTTTTCTGGTGTGCAAAGGAAGCTTCCAGCATATTTGTCCGGTCTAATATATCTCATCTGTTGTTGTCAAGCTTCCTTCAGCCCTACCCCACCTTCCCTAAAGACCGGCTCCCCAGCCGGGTCCGAGGCAGCGGGAGAGGCTGCCTCGTGTCTGCCTCTTTCTGCCTTCAGCTTGTCCGTGGCCTGCTGTTTTCCTGAGGTTCTTTAGTCGCTGCTGCCTGTTCTTAGATTTTCTTAATTCCACTTTTTTTTGGAGAATCCTAGATCTTCTAACAAACCCTCATGCTGTGTCTCCTAGTAACTTAAAAGTAATTAAGCAAAAAGTAAAGATTTTAGACATCTATCATTTAATTTGAAATTACATATGGATTTAATGGAGGGGGAGGAAATGGTGCTTTGAGAGATTAGTTTTTAAATTTTGATTTAAGAACTGAGTTATTAGCTGAAATAATATGAAGTGGGGCTGCTTTTTTGACCTTTCTAAAGTCTAGCCTAGTCAATTATTACAGCGGAGCAGGGAAGCAGAGAACAGCTTTGAATCAGTCAGACCCAAACTGATTTAAGTTTGCATGGGGTCGAATAAGACATTAGTTAAAAATAACTAATGTATTCTTTGACCTCCGTAATGAGAAAGGACGTTTACAGGTTTTTCACTGTGCTTCTGATCCTGTTTATTCCATTTCATGATGGACAGGACGTTCTCGTTGAGGTCGAGATAATATAAAACAATTTTAGGTCTCCAGCATCTAAGTATTCTTTCAGTTGTGTGCTTTGTCCATCATTTTATGTTGTGTGTATTTTGATGCAAGATCAAAAAAGAAAGGAAAACAAGGATCCCGATTCTGTAATGAGCAGAAGCCGTAGGGCTCCTGCCTTCTCGGGACCTGTTTTAAGAGCAGTAGCCAGGTTATTGCTGATAAAAAACCATTTTATCGTTGTTTCCCAGACAGAATTAGGAAGGCAGGATGGCTGCAACACTCCTTCCTTCTGGGACTTTAATTATCTCTCTCTTCTCCTCTCCCTGAGCACATCTGTGTTGTGGTGGGGGCAGAAACCTAACCCTCAACCCATGTGAGCTGTGCAAGAGCAGTGAAAAGCCGATTAGTTTGCTGGGTGCAGGGGGGAGAAACTTCCGCAAGACGCTGCCTGAGCGGGGGAAAGTCAGGTGGCCGAGAGCGGGCAGCGGCGAGAGGCGTGCGGGAGCGGGAGGACGAAGTGAGGACGAGAGGAAGGGGGAAGGAGACTCGCGCCAGGAAACGCGGCTGCTGCCACAGAGTCTCGTGGCCGCTCGCAGGTCCCAGCTTTGGCTATTTCTCCGGCCTCCAAGCCTTTCCGAGGGCAGCAGGCAGGTGCCCCAGGGCACCCGTTTCCCCGTGGACAGTGACAGGCTCCGTGCTGGGGGCTTTGGGACCACTGTCTGGAGGCTCAACTCTGCTCTTCGCGTGGGCTTTCTCAGGGCGTTCTGGCTCCTCTGGATATTACAGACGACATAGGACAGAAAACAACAAACTATTTCAATATTTATGCAGTTATGCCCAATTCATTGCCACCTCACAGTCGGCCGACGCGGTTTGTTTTGGCCCGGTGGCGTGCAAAGGCTCGGTAGCCCTGCTTTATGTATCCACCTCTTTCTGCTGTATAACCTGAGACGATACCTTTATAACCAGTATGTCCTGTGCAGTGTAAAGAAAACGTTAGTATGTCAAGTTTCCAGAGATGTTAAAACAGGCCAGCTGGCTTTTCAAAGTGCACAGCTTGAAACGGTCGCTCCCCTTTTCGACGGACGGGCTTTGCAGCCGAGAAGAGCGTTGATTAAATTGACCGGAGTCCAAGGCCGAGAGAGAACATGACACAAAGCAACTTCGCGCAGGAGCCAGCAACGCTGACACGCACACACAGATAGAGCATGAGCCCTTTCCCCTGTGCTACAGCATTTATCTTAAAATACTATGTTTCCTTCATATGATCTCCAGAAAGAAGCAATAGCTTCCAGCATTAAATATGCTCAACAATTTAAGTTGCATTTCATTGCTCGTAGCTGGCTTCACATGTAGTGACAGCCCCTATTCTCAGAAGCATTCTCATGCTTTGAATAATGCAGTTTTCGGGAATGAAGGCTGCTTGCATGAGGAAGACTTTGTGAGGTTAAGCACAAATATAAGGCTTTATTTCACTAAAGACATGGTTGTCACAGTTGACTATATTTAATCAAGAGGCTTCCATGATATTTTCTTTCCTTGTCTTCAGTGAATTCTTTTGTAGGGACATACCTGGTTGACGGGGGTGAGAGAGTAAGGAATTTATTTGCATCGTCTTTCCTTCCCGTTGGTTTGTGTGCGGCACCTAGGACAGTAAAGCCCCAATCCTGCAAGGCACCGAATCCCTCAAGTGTCATTTAAAATACGTGGGAATATAGGATTTTCACCGTGTTAAAAGATAAGATCAGAAAGAAATATTATTAGTGTAGCAATACACAAAGATGGAGGCAGTTCCGTATAGCAAATGAATCATGCTTCAAGAGCATCCCTGCAAACTCTCCGGAGTTCAGCAGAGGACAGTTCCATCAAAAGCAGGAGTCACCTGCGCACCCCTTGCTTTGGGGTACAGCGTTAGCGTGGTAGTCCCCAGAGCTTCCTCCAGCTCTTGGGCGAAACAAAACTGCTGAGTGAGAACAGATAATGGTTTCGCAGGCTAACGAGCACATCTGCCCGCTTGCAACTTGATCTGAGCTCCTCTTCACCTGCATCCTATCACTCATGGTACCCTAGATAGCAGTGGGGTTGCATAGGTGCGGACCAAACGATACCGTTTTGCACCTGAAGTTCTAATTGTCCCCAAATCTAACTAATGCGACGCGTCCTCCCATTTGGTTTTTTTTTCATTTGTTCTAGTTATGTTTTTAAAGCCTTCCAGCAGCCTGAAAACAACTGGTGGTTTTGGAAGCAAAACACCTTGGTACTTACTGCAGATGTAATGATTTGTAATTGGAAATGCGTAAAATTGTACATCTTTGGAAAAGAAGCTCAGCTTCCAAAGGATTAAGCCTCATCCTGATCAATGGAAGTGATTTCCTAAAAAGCAGGCAAGGAAAGATTTCCTGTAGTTAAGAGCAATAAGGAGAGGAACTTTAAAAACAACTCTCTATTTGATAACTATGGAAATCTAGCTAAGTCTTAGGGATTTAGCCAGAGAACATATTGGTTCCAGCAGACTCTGGTAAAGTTAATTAAGGATGATTAATGGAGCATTTTCCTTCCAATGATATCTGTGACAGAACAAAGCTGTCTGAGGCTTGTCAAGCAGAATTTGAGTTGAATGAGTATTTATGTGATCAAATCTGAAGGGCTGCCTCTTGACAGAGCAAGGATTCATCAATCAATTGCGCTGGCTTGCAGTGGTGGGAAATTGGTCTATCAGCATAGCTATACTCCCATCCCCCATTTTTTCATTCAATCATCCCTTAGGCTACAATGCATCTTTAGCTTTTACCTCTGACCACCTTAAGGGCTATCAGAGAAAAGTAAAAGCAAGAGCTAAAACATCTATTATAGTGGTTATTTCTCAGCTGTACTCATACAATTGATTTCTTTTAAGCAGAGGCCCAGGCACCGTAAAGTGATACAAGCCTGTTCAATGAATTAATTGTTTTTTAATAAAAGTTTAGCTTTGAGCCCGCAGAATATACAGCGCTCCCTTACTAGAGAGTCCCCCATTAGGGAAACCGCTCACACAAAAGGCAATGGTTGTCTCTTAATCCTTCTGTCCTCGTTGTAATCACATTGTTTAAATAGGCGAGATCTTTAATTTAAAAGCAAAGAGGCACCATCCGTGCTGCAGTTTCTGCTCTTTTAACTGTGCATCGGTGCCTGGGAGGGGAGCGCTGGCTGCGTGCGCTTGCATGCGGGTAGCCCTTGCCTCCCCCGGGATGTAAGTCATGCCAGGGTTCGGGCAGAGGAATGGAGCAGTTGTATAATACACAAGTATCCTTCATGTTTAATGAAAACTCCAATTGCTTTTACTGCTGTAGAGATTTAATGGAACTAACCAAGAATTATGCAAAGTGATGCATCTCTCATGGGCTTCTGTAACTGTCTGTCTTTGCTAAGCACGACCCTTCCCTGCTTTGCTCCGAAACAAAGTCTCAGCCCTGCCCTGAGTCAAGACAGGGCAAGTGTCCTGTTATTTCAGGGGACACAGGTTTAGCTCCAGTTTCTAACCCATCACTCAAGCAACTTTTGTTTTAAATGCCAAGTGCTCGAACTTTGTTCTTTTGTGCCCTCCCCTCGCAAAGGACATAAGTGACATTTGAGATGCAAACACCAAGAGGGGCATTAAACACCACTCTTTTGCCATGTGGGCACCATCCTTGGACATCTAGTGTCCACTAGTTATCTCTTGTTCATCAGTTTAAATTGATTATCTGTTTTAAGAGAGGCACCTCCTGAGGGCTATTTACCCAGTTTCCTTTAAATACTTACATTAGGATGCTGAGAGTGGCATTCCAGACGGACCAGTTGCTCTCCATGGCTTACAGAGGAAGCTGAGATGTCTACCTTGGACTACACGCCTCCCTCTTAAATGCATAAAGCTGACAGTGAAAATAAAATCTGTGAGATGTGGACTGCTGGCTTTGGTGCAGTCATAAGCTCAATAGTTTGTCACCCTCCTCTGACTTGCACACTAATGTTCCTTCTTAAATTGCTGGTTGAAATCAGGTTTGTAGGACTTCTGTGAACTGGAAAATAGAAGTTCTGGCTGGTAATAATTTCAAGGTTTGGTACCTGCTCTTGCTATCTCAGCTAGACCAGCCATAAGTTAGGGAGAATAAAATCAGGACCCAAACCTGCCTATCTGTGTACTTTCCACAAAGGAGAAAACAACAGCACCCCAGTCTGCCTTGACCTAAGGAAAAATAGCTCCTTCACAGTCTTTCCGTACTTCTTATGCAGGTTTCCATACCACAATCTACTCCCAAAAGGAAATATCTTCCTTATGTACACAAATCTCATATGCTTAAATTCAAAGAGGTCTGTAAATGCAAATAAATTCTCTAAACTTTGTTAGTTGGACCAATATGATTATTGTTGAGAGTATTTCTTTCCATCACTAGAGAATACTATTTTGTATGTGCAAGCAAGCTTAGAAACCAAATGTCTAAATATTTAACCAATGTTATTTCAAAGAATTTCGTTATTTATCTTCTTTATGATTTATATTATCACATTCCCTGTCTGTAGTTGTGGTTTATCATAAGCAACCCATCTGCTGTAACAGCCAAATTGGAACATTCGTATAAGATGCGTTCCGATATCATAAACATGACAAAAGATAGATTACATTTAGTCTTTCTCCATGTTTAACCAGTTTAATTTGTTTCCTATGCAGAAGAGGCTCTAAATTTACTTAATATATGTTAGCACTTAGGAACATGGTTAGGAACATGACTAGGGTCTTAACCTATTCGTAAATAAATGGGAAGCTTCCTGTCTGAGTAAAAGAAAGAGAGAGAATTTATGTCAAACAATCAGGAATTTAATACATAGTGCTCTATTAGGATGTCCAGTTTGTGTACATACTCTTAAGGCATGATTACGAATAACTTCACTTCTTATAAACAATATGACTGAAGAAATTACTCACAGATACAACAAAAAGGGAAAGAAAGGTAGGAAGTTTTAGCTGCAGCCCATAAAGGAATTACTTTCCCTGAAAAGGTTAAAAACTTGCGCATTTATTTTTGTTGCCATAATATTTGTCTTTGCAGGTTTAGCTTTCTTAAGAATCCCAAAGAAGATGCTGCGCTGGGAAAGATTTTAGTGACCTGGGTTCAAAGTCATATCATAGATCCAACATTTTCTCCGACAGCTTTGGTTTTAAAGTAACCCTAATGTCGGACTAAATCTGTGATGTGACTGTCCATATTTATATCACTCTAGAGAGAGCTTTTAGTGATTACAAGGTTGATCCTGCAAATTGTTGAATGCATGCAACTTCTGTTGACTTCAGTGGAAGCCGAGGGTCCTCAGTGCATGGCCAAGAATGCTCAGCACCCTCAGGACCTGGCCCTACGTGGTTTCTTGCATTGAAAGGTCAAGTAGAGGGCTTTTCATCTCAAGCTAAGGAGTCATTCATTTTTCTCTCAAGGTAAAAGTCTCATGATTAGAGAGTGTGTGATTAACTGTTAAGGAAACAATGTCCATAATGATATTTAAAGGTGTTCCTTTCAAAAGTTACAGTTGGATTTTTTCAGAAGTGTTAAATATATGGTGATCCAGTAGCAGGCAATTCATGAATACTAAAAATAAATATAAGCTTATTTCTGTGATGGTGATTTACTACTAAGCAATTTTGAGCAAATACATTCACATTATAGGATTTGTATTCAAATCAAACATAACTGAGCTGGCCTCTATGAGAATAAAGTGTCAGAACATTTGAAAATATGTGTGATGCCAAACTTTAATCTTTTTACCAGTACATTAATATTGCAACTGATTGCTCTGTGTTCCTGAATGTTTAAGGTTTTGGTATGGATTTGTCCATTGCAAGGATCACACACTTTCCAGAGGTATCTGGCATTCACCACCATTCTCATTCAGGATACTATTGGCCTACTTTGGGTTGATAAGAGAGCTTATTCTGTTGCAAATTCCTTGCCTCCAAAAACGGTTAACACAATAGATGTAAAGAGAAAATGAAAAAGGATGATGGAACTAACAAGTTGCATATGTGCCGTCATGAGCATCACATGGGCTTTGTGCACCTCTTCTCTAGTCATGTCATTTTGTTGGATTGCCGTTTGTGAGGCGGAGACTTTGACCTCGTTTCCGTATGTGAACTATCTTACATGCTGTTGGCACCAGGAAAAGTAATGGATAAAACTCTGGGGTTCTTGTTACAGCAGCATTGCACTTGCTCAGATAGGAATATGGCACCAGGCCCACTAGTATTAGCTAAGCTCACAACCCTCCTCTGTGAGCAAATGGTTAGTTCAGTATTTTAGTCTTTAGTCGGAATGATTTGGAGACTTCAGTGCTGGGGCAGCAGGAGCTAGGACCTGTGTGCTAGGTGGTGAACAAGAAGAGGACGCAAAGCTGGTTCTTGCCTTTGGACTTGCAGTGAAAGATGTCATTAACAGATGCATATAAGCAGAGAGGAGAGGAAGCCAAGGCTTGTCATCTTGACAGGACTTTTAGCATATCATGAGACTAATCCTTGTGAAGGGTTTTTTTGGGATGAATTCAAAGACAAATTTGAAGCAGAGTTTGAAGGACCACAATGAGAGAGCTTTGGCAGGGGACACGGGGACGTTTCCTAGTGCTGGAGGGCAAGCCTAGAGAAAACAGTGAAGACAACAGTTTTTTCCTGAGATGACGTACAGGGGAGAGAGGCAATGGAGGGATTCAGAGAGATGTCGCAGATCAAATTGACAGAATAAGAAAATAACTTTAGCAGCAATAAAGGGTCAGATCATTTCAGCCCTGAAGTATTATACTTTGAGCCAAAGTGTGGTGTATTAGTAATTAAAATGGTGATGACAGTGATAAAAATAAGTATCTCATATAGGATATTTTAAAAGATAGGCTGAAATGAAGCAAAAAGAAGGGAGGAACTCTCTGGAAAGACAGGAATGAAATATGGCCACAGAAAACTAGCCATCTAGTTGGGTTAATCCCAGCCTCGTTCTGCTTACCTAACTGATAGCACACTTTAACACACGGCCTGGCTCTGCTCTGATGCTGAAAGACGAACCAGCTTTTTATAAGCCGTACCCCTCAGACACGCTTTCCATTGCGATACCAATTGGCTCTTTCTGTTTCCTTGATCCCATTTTTCTTTCCTTAAAGCTAGTGTGTTTATTGGGACCAGTGCAATGGAAATTCCACTTACTGTTTATATCTGAGGTTTCTCTTCCCCTCCTATAATTCCCTGAGAATCAGAGCAGTATAGATTCTTGCTCCACACCCATGGCTTTGCCTTTCTCCTTTTCTGAATTATTTTCCCTGACTGCACTTCCATGGAGCAGCTGTTTGTATTTAAAAACCACCTGCACAAGTAGTTCTGTTTTCAGTGGAAGAAAATGTCACTTGTAAAAGGAAAAAGCCCTAAGGTGTTGGAGTTCTCTTGGAGTTTTAATTTGATGCGTATTTTTTCCTACTGATTGATGAATGTTCAAAGTGTAACTTTAGCCCTCGCTAGCTAATGAAAATGGGTGGTGCTAACAGTCATGGTCTGCAATGGTGACGTGTGGTTACACTTGCCCCCTGTGAGGATGGAGATTGGTTTTTCACTGTTGGCAGGAAAATCCTGGGTCCTACGATTTCAGCAAAGGATGGAGCATGTGGAGACAGAGTGGTGGCATGTCCGTAGAGGGTGCAACTTCTGAGCACGAGATGGCTGCTCTTGCACGGTTGGGCAAGCACAGAGAAGAGGAAGCGTAGGATGTAAGATCTACCCAGCACTTAGGCGCCCCTGAGAGAGGAGCTGCTTGTTACGGTGTCAGCGGTAAGGAGGCAGAGTCACCTCGACCAAAGTGAGAAACTGGGACAGTGTTAGCCCAGCCCTTGTTGGATTTTCTGTAGGCATTGCTGGCTTCTGCCCCATCTCCTGCAAAGGTCCAGCCCTAGGGCATATGTTAGTATCTCCCTGGGCCATGGGGGCAAGCAAGACAGAGTGCTTGTCATCCTAACAAGCACGCAATGCTATTTACTGCAGGCCAGGCAAACTTGGATTTCACTTTGTCTTGACACTGTACTCATGCTCTGAAATTCATTCTGCTTAAGTCCTGTCTTAACATCCAGCAAACATAAAGGTAAGAATATGCAGTACTGGAAATCTTGCTTCTCTTCAGAAGTAGCAGTGGCTACTAAAGGTGAGCCCTGGAGCAACCCCCTTGCTATAGGAAGCCTCCTTGCCCAAGCTAGCGCTCTGGTAAACTCAGAAGAAAGGCGGTGGTTACTATGTAGATACATGGACGGCTGGTGTCTGGGTTTCTGGTATGTGCCTGCTTTGACCCACAGTTGTAGAAAAATAGAGGAAATGCTTACATGTGGCACATCTGAATTTGCTCCATTTTTTTTTAATAAAAAGAAGTCCTTATTTATCTCTGCTTTGACCTGACTTACTCATCCAAAGCTTACCTGTCTGCTCTGAACTAGTCTTCTGGGCTCCCAAAGAGTGGGACCTACTCATGGATATGTGCCTACCAGTGAATGGGATGAGGTACCTATGAATTGCCTGAAAAGGGAGCCGAGCTGACTTTTTAATCACTAAAGTTAGGTGAGGTGAATTGCCTCTGTGGACAGCCCTGTACCTTTTTTGGGAGTGGCTATGTTGGACTGATTGTGGAGAAGAAATGAGTAAGACGTCAGAGATTAAAAAAAAAAATCTTGCACTCATGTAAAGCCTGTGGGAATTTTGGGGACTTTTTGCAAAGGACTCCTGAGGTTTAGTGGGAAGTGATAACATTATTTCATAACTAGTGCTAATCTTAAGGAATTGAGGTTTGCATTACACTTTTGTGTTAGACCTGGGTATTTGTGAAGTAGTTGAGAGTGGCAAGGAGTGGTCCCCTGAGAATTTCCAGGCTTGGAGGAAAGCCCTGTTTGTACTAAGTACCTTCCTGCAACTTTTCTCTTGCTACTTTCTAATCCACTCCCACCTCCTACGCTACAGCCTGGTCATCTTTCCTAACAGTCTATTTTTCTTCTTTTCTCCTCTTTTTGTGCATTCTGCCCTGTGAAGCATAATTACTCTCCTTACCCGTTTCCATTGCTTCCTGCTGGAGCTGAAGAGCAAGACAAAAAAGAGTGATGCCCATAGGTCAGATGGTCCAGGGCTTCCTCTCCTCCAACAGAGGATTCCTGCAGTAGCACTATAGGATTGGCCACAAAAGCCTTTTTGTGGCCCGGAGACCGCCTCCTCCCTGCGCTCTGCTTGTGTGCCCTTCGTTGCAGTGTCTGTTGTACACAAGCAGGCTGACATCAAGGGAAGAGAGGGAGATGAGAAGCCCTTAAAGGTTTTGTGTAAGAGAGACCATTCCCCAGCTCATGTGCAGAGCAAGTCCTTGACGTATGAATGGGAGCATGTGCTTGCTTTTCTCCCATTCCAAGCCTTGACTCCCATGATTAAAAATGGCAGGAGCGTGTGGCATTATTTTAGTTCAACTTCATTCTTTTTGAGTGTCAGTAATACAGCTGCTTTCAAAGAACCAGTCGGAATGAGTCCATGAATTCTCACAACTCTCCTACAAAGTGCCAAAGTGGTTATTGCTGTCTCTACTTCACCGCAGGGGATGCTCACGTGACAACGGGCCACGTGAGACTAACAGCAGAACACAGTAAACTCTGGCTTTCAACTCCTGTCGAGGCCATTAGGTAATGATTTCTTCCTGCACACCTGGTACTGTATCTCCACAGATCGAAGAGATGGTAGAAGGTCATAGAGGCATCAGATTATGAAAATAGTAACATTGACAGAGGTAGCAAACTGCGAAATAAATTGTGGCAGTGTTTGAAGAGCTTCACATCGTTATTCATACAGACATCTCTCTTTAGAGATGTTTAGGACTTAATCATTAGACTTGTTCATTCTGTCATCAAAAAAAATCTAAATGGTTTGAAGAAACCATCACTAGCTCAAAATCTGCATCAGCAGAAGCCAGGCTGTCTGCATGCCCTAACAAGAAGACTTTTGAAGTGGCAGCAAACTTCTTAGATAGTGGTCCTTCTGCAAATTGATTAGCTGGCTCCCTTGCCTCCTGGACATTTCATGCCTGTATCAGCAGCTTCTCTGTGTCCATACATAGCATGGCTGTAACTCCAACTGGCAGTTATGTCTGACAGTTGAGCTCTCTCAGTCTCAATGCCAGTTAGACTTGGTTGCAATAAAATGGAAATCGGAGAGGTCTTGGCATAAAATGGTTTATAAAGGCCTTGTAAATGGCTTGTGCAAAAAATTTTCCAAATGGAAACAGCACTGAACCTTAAGTTTAAAGAAGCTTAGATAGGAAAGAGAGGCACACATATGCCTTTCTACCTCTGTGGGTACATTGTAAATGCCAGACAATGGAAAACCAGTTAAAAAAAAAAAAAAAAAGGGTGTCTGAAAGCAAAGAAAATATTTGGGAAGTTAGTTGCTTTCTTTTCGCTCTGTATATCAACTGGGACCCAGCAGGCTACTCATACACAACTGATCTTAACACAAAGGCACTGGCCTTTAGGTGGTGCGTGTGAAACTGCTTGATGTTCTGTATCAGTTGAAGCTGATCTCGTATAAATCATTGTAATTGCTAGAGACACCTCTGTTGGCTGTCTAAGCAGAAATACAAAACAATCTTTTTCCCAATTAGAGTGGATCTTTTCATGCTTAAGAAAGTAGGGAAGAGTTTGGGGAAAGTATGCTGCTGGCATCAGGGTCGTCGTGACAGGCTGGGGAGCTTCCCTCGCTGTTCAGGCAGGAACGTCGTACGCGCACCTGGGACACGCAAGCACGGCAGAAGATGAGCTATGCTTTTAGCAAACTTTTGAGAAGATTAGGGGTTACTGCCAGGATTAAGTAGATTAGAAGATCTTGCCTCCTCTTAATCTACAAAGGTGGTTTGAACTATGCGAAATAAGGATTGAAAACACGAGACCATAATTATGTGAGCAGGCTCTAAAAGGTATTTGGAGCCAGGCAACAAGGCCGAGGGTCGGGTAAATCTGCAAAACAGCTGAATGAATTTATCGCAAGGAGGTCTCTGCTGTCCTTTCTCTCCTGCTCCGTGGACACAGCTGCTACTTGAGCTGGCCCTTGTCTGAGCTAGCGATAAGCCAGTTCAGGGAGAGGAACTATCAAAAAGCTAACCTTAAAAAAGTCAATAGTTTCCTGCCAAATTAACTTCCTGAACGGGCTTCCCATGGGTTCAGATAAGCAGCGGTGCCGGCACAATGGCGAGGGCAGGATTTCATGGCCGGGAGTGCGGGGCTGGTGGGACGGGCCGCGAGGGCTGCCGTCGGGGTGAGCCCTCGCCCTGCGACGCAGCCTTCCCCCGGCGTGCCCGCGAGTCCGAGCCAGCCTCAAGTTATCGGCAGAGTGTGTCTGTAGGTAAGAAAGAGATGCGTGCCGAGAGGTGGCTGCTTGAACGTCCTTCCACGTCAGTGGCCTTGCTGGCAGTGCCGGTTAGAGGGTGCCTGATTTCAGGAGGATTTCTGATCGCTGCACTCCACTCGCAGCCCCGCAAAGCAAACCACTGCAAATGGGCAAACCCTCTCTCGCTTGAGAGGGCGAGTGTCTTATACGCTCTATGCAGCAGCCTCGAGAAGGATAAACACAAAGATAGATAAAGGCCCCAGGCCTGAGATCTGGGGGCAGAGCAACAGATTGATCCCGAGGAGAAGAGCGGGCCAGGTAGCTCTGAACTGTGGCAGCTGTCCTCGGGTAGGAGGCATCAGGCCCCAGGAGTGACAAGGGCACTGGTTTCATATTTACATATAAACACACAGATGCAGAACTAGAGTTAAATATTTGCAGGGTGAAAAGTAATTTCAGTGTTAAGGCTTCCTTAACAAATAGCAGGCAAATCTATCATTACTCCTTTAAATTCCTCGGTCTTTCTTAGCCTTTGCATTTGTTATCTTTTTTTGTCATATATTGCTGATCTCTTGAGTATAGAAGCTTTATTTGTGTAGATGTTGCTTAAAGAGGTCTGAATACAATTTCAAATGTTATAGTTGTTTCTAAATGTCATAGTTTGCAATAACATAGTAAAGAGAAGCAGTTCTGTTAAAGCCATGCACCTAAAAGCTAAACAAGTTGCAAGTTTTTGCAGTAATGTGAGCTCATTTGCAGAAGGATAGTTACTTGTTGAAGAAATTACCATATAATATCTAATAACAACAACTGACAGTCTGATTGCATACATCTAATGAAAGGAGGGGAGAAAGTGCTGCAGACCACCTTCTCGTTGCCACTTTGGAGCATAAATTCAGTCTGTGACTCCTTGCGAGATTTCTGTTGTCATCTGTTCAGGCAGAACTTATCTGTAACACCTCAACAGGCAGGTGCTCCGAGTGTATATATGAATTCATCTTCGTAGTGGCCACTTGTGCCACAGCAAATGTCATTCTAAACAAACTTTCTGCTACAGGCTGTGTTGGAAATCATCATTTAACACATCATTTAGAGTACATCACAGTGAATCTCAGGCAACCTGACTATAATAATTTCCTACTGAAATTAACTCTATTTTTAGCACTTTGACATGAAGAATAGGATGTAATTCTTCTAAATATTGGGCTAAAAAGTCCTGATGCTTAGCACTAGGAAACAACAACTTATAGTGCAAAGCCTGATTATTATTTTTCATCTGAATTTCACAAAGTAAATCACTGTATATACTAATACTCTTATTTCTGTATATGAAATCAATGAAAAACACATGTATGGCCTGTTCATTTGTTTATTAAAATTCAGCTTGCCAGGCTCAAGAGGTCGGCCCAGAGATCCTCCTCTCTTCTCTCCAAGGCTATGCAGAAGAACTACAGGAGACAGGATCTCTAACCATGCCCTGAGATTTTCACGTGGTCAGGGCGGATGTGTAACTTTCTTTTTATTAAGGCAGCTGAATTTGGTGGGTCCTTTCAGCTGATTCCCTTCAGGCATTGACTGTAACCATGCTGCCGCTCATAGTTGTCCAGGTGCTGCGGACAACTGATTTTCCTTGGTGTATTTTTGGAAGGGCTCCATGCCTTACTGCGAAAGGCTTCCGAGACGCAGCTCTCCCACCCTTCATCTTGACTCATACTGCAAACAGCGTTTTCAGCCGGTCGGAGCTGAACTGTAAGCAACCTCCTTCGTCTCCCGCCCACGTGTTTGAGGTGACTCTCTTGTATCTTGTCTTGCTCTCGGTTCTCTCCTGCATCACCTAGCTCTCTGAGGTGTAAAATGACAAAGCAACAACGCTGTGTTGCGTGCTCGTTGCCTTTTGACCTAAATTTTCGCTGTTTCTTTGGAATCTGTGCCACTTTAGATATAAATCAGTGCTTTTGGTTCAGCGTGTTCCTGTTCCAGTGCTTTTGGAAGGGTGTGAACAGTCACGTATTTATTTAGACTTGTGCCTTATAAAGTACGTGGCTGTGGTGACAAGCCCTTTGGAGTTGTTTGTTTTACAGCCTTATTAAATAGGCGGACACTGGCTTGCACCAGCCGATGAGCTCAGCTATAAAATTACAATAACACAAGAGAAGAAACTGCGGAAGAGAAATCATAATTCACGCTGACGAGACAGGCGGGTAGAGCGGGCACTGTCCGGCAGGCTCCACCGCCGAGCGGCGTGTAACCGAGGGCCGCTCGCTGCGTGGCGTTACGGAGCAGCGCCCGTCGAAAGCAGCAGGAGCTCTGTGCGGATACCGGGTTTGTAGCGTGTTTGTCGCAAAGCAACACGGCTGTACGTCAGGTAACGTCCTCTGCTAAGCAAACTCTTGAGGAGTTCCTCTTCTCTTTAAAGGCAGTCAGGGTTTTTACTGCTGCCCTCAAAGAGATCAGCATTTCACTCTGGAAGTGTTTTAAGGCGCTGCTGTGCACTTAGAGCGTTTGCTTCTGGTGACCTTACAGTGATTCCTTCTGGCTGTAAGATGCTGGTTGTCTTCTTTGGCCAAACTCTGACATCTCCTCATATATGCTCCTTTACGCCCAGAGGTTACCAGGCATGTCCTTCGTAATTTACTGTTATCGCTGCTGGCTGCTTTGAAATTTTAGGTTTTCAGAATGAAAACTTACCACACTTCAGAAACTCGGATTTTATATCACATGTTTCTGAAATGCCCTTAACTTCTCTTTTCTTCTTCATGTTCCACACATCAATTCTGTTTCCCCTTGAGAATTTAGCATCAAAACACTGCCTTCACTTTTGCACTTCTTGCATTGTCTCTCTGTTCCACAAACTCTCTTCCAGGTGTTGCTTTTTCTCATCTAATCATGGGCTTGTCCCTGTGACACAAGCTTTATGCAAAACGTGTGTGTAGCAGAATTCCCATTCCTGAAATGAAAGAGGTCCCACCAGTCTCAAGAAACCAAGTCTTCTTGTGGACATCTGTCCTACCTTAGTGTTAGGAATGAGAATTGTGTGCTTAGCTGAGCCCCAAATCTAGCCTTAGCGTCGTGCTCTTCCAACTACACAGCAAAAAATGAAGCTCACTTTATAATTAATTGACTGTTTTTTCTCTTGAGTGGTACTCTGAAAAGATGCATCAACACAAATCTTTCCAAGAAAGTTAGAATTATGGCATTTAAAAATGTTATTTGCAAGGCTAGCCTGCTAGAGAATGGGATGCTGGAACGTGTGGAGTCCGTGGCCCACGTTCTCCCTAGGTTTGCATCAGCCTTGCTCTGCTGGCTCCAGTGAAATGGAATCTCTTAACATGGGAAGGTCCATTCCCACCTCTGAATCTTGCAGGCTTCAAAGAAGCAGACAGTAGATACAAGTTTAACTAACTGCTCTCAAGAGTACTTATTTTTAGAAATTATACTGTAAATGAGAAGCTGAAGAAATCACACTCTTCCAGGACATGGCAGTGTTTAACTGTATGTAAAAAGTACGTTTAAAAAAAAATCCCTATAAACCAGTAGAGCTGCCTTCAATGCAGTGAAACCAGAGGAAAAGTCAACTGGCATGGGCTACATGTAGTATAATCTAGAGGAGGCCCTGGAGAGGTCCATAACCATAGGACTTCTGTGTGTTAGCAAAAATCCTTGTGGGTTCTCAGCACTGGGGCTCTGTCTGCCCCTCTGCTCGGGACAACCTCGCAGCAGCAACCACATCACCCTTCCTTTACTGCACTGTGAGCTGTGGAAATAGGCCTCCACCTTGCTCTGGGGACAGTTGATAAGTTCTGCGAGATACAGAACTCCCACCCCAGAAGGGATCTCGAGGAGCTCCGGGTGGGGTCTGCCCACCTCCCATTCCTCTCCTCTTCCCTGACTCTAGGCCTTTCCTTTTACATAACAAAAGCCACACAAGAATATAATGGACCACAATTACTCTTAACTAGCTCTACTTATTAACTAAGCACAACCATAGCAGGCCTGGGGCTCTGGCTCCGGTTTGGTGGTTTCTCAGACACAAGCCCAGGAGCACTGCTAGGGGCTCCCGTGCTAACCTCTTCCTCTGCCCTGCGTGGTGGCAGGATGGAGAGAAGTAGGGCTGGTTTGGAGGGCTGTGCTGGTCCCAGCAGGTCCCGCTGTGGGCCGGAGAAGCGGCTGCCGTGGGGCTGAGCTGGCCGTGGCCCTGCGCGGAGCAGCGGGTCCGGCCGCCGCGTCCCCCAAAGAAGCCCGTTGTGTTGAAGGGAGGAGCCGGCTGGCTGCGCTTGGTGCTTGCCCAGCTGTGCAAACAACCTCAGCCCTCCTTCGCCGCGTTTTCCCGGGAACGGGCCGAGGTTCGCGCTCGCGCGGAGGCCGAGCCTCCAGGCGAGCGCTCCGGGGGCTCGGCCGCGAGGGTTTCACGCGGCTCTTTGGAGAACGTCACCAACGAGGTGTCGCTCTCGGAGCAGCGGTGCCATGTCCTGGCCATCCCGTGCCACCAATTAAACCCATGAATAGCTAAATATACTTTTCCTAGTACATGACTTCATTGAACCAGCAGCAAGATAGCATCTTGTCCTTTGTATTCGGGCTGGATGACATTTTCTTCTTTCTCATGAAACAGGCAGCACTGCCCCGTTACAGAATGGCAGGGAACAGCGGGTTCGCTGTGTCCGCTGCTGCCCCTCGCTGTTTACCGAGATAAACTCCCGATAAGACGCTAGAGCAGGAAGCCGGGCCGGTTCGGGGAAACTGGAGGCGATCTTTTTTTTGTTTGTTTGTTTCAGTGCCCTAGCGCCTGTTGGGCGCGATGGTTTTGAATGCAGTTTGAAAGGGGTTATTTTTGAGTACTCGATGTACTGTTTATGGAATGGCACTTAGCTTCGCTTTTCTTCACTGTGAGTGCTGGGTAAGTGGGAGAAAAAATAAGTCAATGTTTTTTGCTTATTTTAGTCATTAATAAATTTGAGTAAATACTTGGTTTTATGAATATATATATATATATATATATATAGGTATCAATATAGACTCCCACTATATTTCATTTGCTATTTAGTAGTTCAAAGTGCTTGAAAAGAAAAAGAAACAGTGGGGAAAAAAGTGCAATTATATATTAACATGCTCTCCAAGTCCAGAATGTGGAAAATACTTGAGAAGGTCGTGGACATGGCTTCAGCTGCATCTGGTATCACAAGCTGATTTCCGAAGAGTATCGCTTCTGACATTTGCAAGTTTTTTCACTTTGTACTCTTGAGGTAGTCCGTGAGGATCCAAATCCAGTGCTGAAGCCGCTGAGGTCTGCAGCACGGTCAGGTTCAATAGCTGGACTTTTGCTGGGAAAGGCTGGCTCGTTCTGTTTGCCGCTTGAGCCTCTCGTGTGCAAGCCAGGCCCAAAGCCCCACTCCCGTGAAGGCTGTGTTTGTTGCCTAAACACTTCATTTTCATTGCAAATATTATAAACTTTGAATGAAGCCACTTTTTCAAATGTGGGACTAAGAATTACTGAAAGCAGATTCTATGTTCAACCCTCATAACCCCTAAATTTTGTAGAGACAAATACCTGCTGATTTTAACTTCAGACTTTCCAAAAAGATGATATAGCTTGGCACAATATTTTTATAGGTATTAATAATATTAATGAAATTAAACAAAAAAGATTGTATCTGAAGCATAGATTTACCCCAGAGAAGATGGGCTGACAGTTCCACAAATGCCATCAAGCCTTAATTTTTACCAAATTAACATGAAAGGTTCGTGGGTGTCATTCTGATGGAGTCACCATGAAAATTTAAAGGCAGCATTTTAGGAATGGAGCACGTTGTTCATTTAGGGAGAAGTCTTAAGCAGAAACCAGCCATTTGTGAGGTTTAAAGAGTTTGGTTCACTTATTTATTTTGGATTTTTGTGTTCACTTTCATCCCCTTTTGTACTTCCTTGGACGAAATCCAAACAGTCAGAGGAACTACAAAAAAGCTGTTCTCACCACAGGGAAATAATGTATTATGCTAATTCCAATTAAAGGAAATTTCTTAAACTGCAAATATAGCCTTCAAGAGAGAAATGAAAAGTGTGGAAATTAACATTCTTGCCAGATTTCCAGCTCAATTCTGCATACTCAGGGGGTTTGGGTCAGGCTCAGATAAGCATCCAAAATTTGGGGATGTTTATCCAAACCTTATTTCTGAACCTTCTAAGTTCACTCCTGACTAATCATAATGGAGTTAGCGGTAGCAGGATATGAATGTACAACATTTAACTTAGAAATTGGCAGCGCCTCATCATTTCACAGCTAGAAGCCTTTGACCAAATATCAACTCTGCTAACCAAAACAAAATAAAATAATGCCTTAACTTGGTCTCCAGCCATACCACCTCGTGCTCCAGCCCTAAAAGATCTTCCAAGCAGGGCTGGGCCAAGAGAGACTTTGGCTGGGGGACCTCCTGGGAAAATATTGATGTTGCAGGAAGCATCTTCCGTGATTCAGTAGGTGACATTTTCCCCAAGTCAGTACCGAACCGGCATGACGGTTACCCGTACGGAGCTGTTCTGCGGCGTTGGAGTGAATTTCAGAGGGCTGATGAGCCATTAAAGACCTTTCTGAAAGGCTCGGATGTTAACTCCGTGTCCACCTGAAATGCTAATGTAATAACCAACCGCTTTCCCCGCTTCTCCGCCTGGCCCCCGAGGTTCCAGCTGGAAACGGTATTCCTTGCTTCCTGCCCTGGCTCCTCGCTTCAGCCCAGCACTGTTTACCTTATTGGTGATGAGGGATGGGTGATCCATGTCGAGTTTAATTTTGTGAAGTGTTTGGAGGTTTTTTTCAATGGAATGAGCAGAACATTACTGGAGTTCATGAATTAGTTTATGAGGAGGCATGGTCTTTTTCTCTGCTTTTTTTTTTCTCTTGCATCTTCCTCCTGAATATAGCAGAAAAAAATTGTTTACTTTCCACCAGACCCTTTGCACACCACTAGCACAGATATATAACTGCAAAACATTTTTACTGCGATGTGACAGTTTACACTGAGCACAAATTCTCATCTAAAGTAGAAATCAGAAAGATGTTGGCTTAAATGGAGCCTAGGCTACTCATATCACCCCCCCCCCCCTTTTTTTTTTCCATTAGGCAGATATGTCAGTGAGCGACACCATGTTGTAGGCTGTTGCATCAATCTCCCATCCCGCCAGCTCTCTTTCCGGTCCTCTCCTCCTTCCACAGGGAGAGGAGCAGCTCTTCACACGCTGCTTTTTTCACTTTCTCAGTATGGAGCCTGCGTAAAGAACAAACTCTCTGCCCGTGCTGGATGGTATCCGTGCGTAGCTGCCGCTTGATTTTGAAGTGCATATTCAGGTTAGAAAGCAGAACATATGTGTCCATGCTATAATATCAGCTTTAATGCCATGGGAAAGAATTCCAGAAACCTGAATCACTGACCTGCTCTAGCAGTTGCCTCATTGGCTTTATGGTGTCCTGTGGCAATACCAAAATATTTAGTAATTATTGCTATAAATGTCATTGCAAGGTCCGTTACAACAAGACTGAGATTTTTTGGAAGGAATCAAGAGAAAATATTAATTGATTGATGCTCATAGAAATAGCTCTTGTGGGTTCTAGTTGTAGCTGCTGTTGGTTTCAGAAAAAGCAGAAACAGCAGGAAAACTGCTGCCAAACAGTTGTGAATGGGACGGGCTTCTGTATATTCAGGGAGAAAGATCTGAAAATCTTATAACAAATGACTCTTGATAACTGCAAGAAGAACAAATGCTTTCCATCCCCAAACACTTTGTAGCATCAGTGTTTCTAAAGCTCCTATCTAGACATTAAAAAGAAGACTTTTTTTTATTATGATTTCTGCCTTGGGCTCTGATCAGTAATGTAATTTCACGTAGAAAAAAAAAGCAAGCAGAAGCGTATGGTTACTTACTCTTCCTTCTTGTTTCCTTTTACTCTAAGTTCTTGAAAGGTCATAAAATAGAGAAATAAAAAAGTCACTGATGTGTAGTTTTGTTAACTTTATCTTCTGAGCATTAAACATTGTTTCAGATTTCTTACGGTACATAAAATGTTTTGCCTTGCTGTATCATGTATACAGAACTTCAAAAAGTAAATGAGACAGCTCAGTAAATGTAATGAATGTGTAATAACAGCTCTTTAGATCTCTTGTTTTTAGCATAGCATCTTTTTGTTCCAAAAGGTGCTTTTAACATGATATCTACAGCTATTTATGAAGTCATTTATTTTTGCATGGTGATAGGCCTCACTTTGCAATTAGCACGTGCTTTCTGTCTTGCCAGAGTGTTTGACTCCCCCCCCAAAAAAATGTTCTTTAGTTTTCATTGATTCTTTTTGTTTTCCTTCCTGAAAGCATTAACCCGAATTCCTGCCCTTGCAGAACCCCGGGTGCTGCAGCGCCCTTCAGCGTCTCCCCCAAGGCTGCTGGGGAGTCGTCAGATTAGCGGAGCTTTTGGTGCTTTTTGCCAGACGTTTTGAACATAAAGAAGTTTTCCTGTTTGCCTTGCGTTCGTTCGTCGCGCGAATTTCAGCTGAAGCTTTTGACCGCTTTTGCTCCAGGTCCTGTCGGTGCAGGCGGCAGCGGGGTTTCGCAGGCCGGCTGCGGCAGGAATACCGCCGGCCCGGCTTGGCCCGGCCCGGCGCGGCGCGGCGGCGGCAGCGAGCGCTCCCCTGCTCCGTGCGAGGCTCCTCGGGCACCGCTGAGGCCCGCGGGCCCCCGGGGCGCCCGGACGCAATTCACCGGGGGGGAGACTGGCGGCAGCGCAGGATCCGGCGCTTGGCCGCCGCTAACGACCTGCAATCTGCCGTCATTTGCATATATGCAAGCGAGCGGAGGTAACAGGATTTCCCTGGCGCGCTTGCCAGCAGCAACACGGGGCCGGTTTCCTCTGACATGTCAAGCAGGCCGCTGTTGCGCAGTCGCCGTTGGGCTCTCCATGCCGCCCGCTCTGTTTATTCTTCCACCTCTCGCCGCGGCGGCTGCAGCAGGGACGGCCGCTGGGTCCCAGCCCGGCCCCGAGAAGTTCTTCTTCGAAGCAGAAGCAGTTTAAAAATTCGCGGGAAATGGCTGCGAAGTGGCTCTGAAGCCTAGCGGCGGCGAGGAGGGAGGTTTCGGGGCTCCGCGCCCGTGCGCTGACCGCCGGGGGGATTCGGGGAGCTCCGCGCGCAGCCGGGAGCCGCACGCGCGGTGCCTGGGCCCGGGGAAACGCGGGACCCCGCGTGGGACCGGGAGCCTGGAGGCGCCGGGACGCTCGGGAGGAAAGGGGCGGAGAGGAGCTGCAGACGTACGATGGGGTGAAACGGCAGCGCTGCGTAGAGAGGGATCCAGATTATAAAATCAATAGGTGTCGACCTGTATATATCATACAAATAACTGCGCCTGAAGAGGCGCCCAGGTTTAACATGCTGATTATATAGCAGTCAGTGGAAATAACTTGGGATGTGAAGAGCCGTTACATTTTAGTAGTTAGTGCTGCCGCTGAAGCTGATAATATCGTAGTCAAATCTCTCGCAAATTTTTCCTGCTTAAGGTTCTCAGTAAGAAGTATATTTAATCTACGAGCCAAAACCCAAGAACAGATTTCTGGCTTGAAAAGTGCTCTTGAGCCATGCTAAGTTGGAGTCCAAATGCAACAAATTCTTCCAGAAGCACACACCTTTCTTTCTAACCTCAATTTAGTTTAACCGCTGGCCTGCCTCGCGCAAGCGGAGCTCCGGGCCCGCCGAGGTGCCTGAGGCCGGGACGGTGCTGCCCGGCGCCGCCGGCTGCGGCCGGGGGCTCTTTGCAGTCGGGGCAGCGATGCCTCTCTTATATCCCATTTATATCTTGCTCTTTTCTTGCTCCCTTACCTGGGGGAGCAGTACCACGTCACAGGGATCTGAGACTTGCCGGAGTTTTGAGGTTCCCGGTCTGGCTTTGCTCCCACCGTTGCCTTTCTCCCCTCTTTTCCACTAATAGATGTATTAGCAGAGGAAGGATGCTTTTAGCTGTCAAGGTGCCAATAGCTGTCATAATTATCACTTTCTTCAAGGACTGAAATAATTGTCGTGTTCTTTTTCCTGTCCCTGTCCTCTTTTTTGCCTCCCAAATCCAGGGTAAATAGACCAAATAGATGTATACATCACATAGCTGTGTAATGGATGTAGGCCGTACAAGAGTTATTCGTCAAATATGGGCAAATTTAAAATTTAACTGCTAGAGAATTACCTCCCATCTTTATAATGTTCATATAAAGTGATTCATAATGTTCATTTATTATACCTGAATAGATTTCTGGATGTATAAAAGATATATATTGGATGAAAAACTCACATGTCATAAATTATACTCCTCCACCCCATTCAGCTGCTTCTTTCAGTAGAAGTCTTTCCGCTCCACAGGCATCTAGATCTAAAGCTACTGTTTTTTTTTTTTTTTTTTTTTTTTGCGACAAAATTCCTGAGTTAATTTAGAGAGTTAAACAAGAATTAATTAGTTCTGAAGTGCAAATGGGCATTCACAACTCCCACTTCCATTTTCTACAGCACTGTTAGATACACCAGAGGCACTGGGGACACTTGCGGTGGTTCGTGTATCTTGTATCACCAGAGCTGGCAGATAAATAATTTCCCTCATGCAAGAGGCAACTGTTTTGAGCTTCTGAGTGTCTGGTAGGAGTTCCTGTCTTCAGGTCGTTTGTGCAGATGTCAGAAATATTACACATAAACTACTGACCACCCTCTCAGACACTAGTCTCACCATAAATGCTTGAAAAATCAGCAGAGATGATGGCCTTTCTCAGATGGTATCTTCTGCTACAGCTCCCTTGACCTCAGTCATCTCCTCTGTTTTACACTGTGGAAGGAAATAACCTTCTGGGGCATACCTTTCTACTAGTATCCAGTACAGTAAGTATCTAGCCTTAATACATCGGTCTCCTTTTGCTTGTACGGACCAAAAAATTACAGCCTATCTTGAGCAGAGAGCGAAGGGGCGCGTGTCCGTGCCCGCCGTTTCGTCTGGTCACTTAGGTGGCTTTGCAAGAGGCCCAGGTCCGGTTTTGGCGTTGCCGCTCTGCCCTGCGGGGCTTGCGATGGATCTGACGCTCGCCCGGCGCCTGCGGGAGCGCGGGGCTCGGCGTGAGGGGCTCCCTCCCTTCCACGTGCCTCCTGCAAAAGGAGAATCAGAGTTTTACGCATCCTCCCCAAAACCGTTTCTGTAGGAGGAGTTTTCATTTATGGTACCAATCAGCGCAATGTGCTTATGTTTAAAGATCTGTTCCAAAGCATCGACTTTTCATTTCCAAAGTGAAAATATTTTCCTAGCTAAAAAACGGTGATAAAGTATAATTCCCGCTACAGATCAGCTGTGTTAAAACACGCAGAACTGTTTTAACTGGCGGAGCTCAAGTGAGCACCCACTATTTGTCCACGAGACGCTGTGAGCGCTAGCTGACAGACAGTAGTTTCTGTTCAACATAGTCACAGGAAAGAAGTGAAAAGAAACTTCTCTGAGGATAAAAGTTACGGGAAAATATTGCACGAGGCCCATTCCCAGCTGGTCGCAGATTTTCTCCTTTTGCAAATCTCCATATTTCTTCTGTCAAAACCAAACGGAAATCTTTCCGTCCAGCCCACTTTGCCTTGCCTAAGCCAACTGTAAGCCATGCAGGGCAGGGACTCGTGGTTATTAATTTCATACCCACATGGGAGCCCAGTTTTAGCTAGGGCCTCTAGGTGCTGCTGTAATGCTAATAATGCTAATACTTGTAATTCTGCTAGGGGCAAATTTAGCCCAACATCTTAAGCTTAAATAAGTTATATAGAAAAGTGGTTATAAAGCAGTCTCCATCCTCATTTAAATTCTGCAGGTCATTTTGCCTCTGTGAGACTCAGTTTATGGATTGATATGCATCTTATATCTTGGGAATGTTTTCTCTATGAATCTCGCACAAAACCTGCGGCATGACTTGTGTATAAAAAAAAAAAAAAGCCACAGGAAAAAAATGCCTGAAGCGGTACTACACTTACCTCCCTCCTCCTTCGCATGCACACTTGCCTAAATTCTGCTTTTTTCTTTGTTTTATCAGTAGGGTGCTGAATTACCATGTTTGAAATTTCTTCAGCAAATAAAGGATGCATGCCAGCACACAAGTGCCCTGAGGGATCTCAGTCTCAGGGGGAAAAAAAACCCTTAATTTCCAAGTTTATAGTTAGGAACATTTTCTTCAAGTTGGAAAACGTTCAACTCATTTATGGAAAAAAAAATATCTGCCACAAAGATATGTGCATGTGCAGAGCCATTTTACTAATAACCTATTGTGATCAGCACACCTTTTTCGGTTGGAAGAACAGGTTTCCCCTGACACCTGTATCAGGTGCGTTCTGCCACCCCCTCTCCCGCGGAGAGTTTGCAGGTAAGCAGGCGAGCCGTGGGGCTCGCCGTCGCGCTCGTAAAGCGGGTGGGCGGATTTTGCAGCGTGCCTTCAGAGCAGCGTTGCTAGATGCCAGGTGAGCTACTGTATTCTCACTCCCGCCTTGCGAGGGGACGAGTTAAAATTCCTGTATCCTCCATCTGGGACGGAGGGATCCCGGGCTTTGGTCGACGCCGGGTGTCTTTGGCGCTCCTGCTCTGCCATGCTATGAGGAAGCTCTTTTGGGCAAAGCAAATCCCAGGGGAGGATTTCTCAAAGTTAATCACGCGCCTGTGTGCAGGTGTGACTAATGTCCGTGGAGAAGCATTTCGAATGCGCACCCAAACCACTTAGTTGTGCACGCACACGGCTAGTTAAGCATTTACTGGTCATGCGCTCGCTCGGGCGGCCAGCTCGCCCCCGGGGGCTCGGGCACGCGCTCAGCGCTGCCGCTGGCCTCGGGGCGTCCGACCCCCTGCCGCGGCGCCCGCGGTCCACGCGCTTCACAGCTTCGTCTGGGGGAGCCTGCCGGCGCGCAGGGTGAGGATCGCCCTCGCGAGCTCCTCCGGCATCCAGGAGCACTCCCGAATTCCAGTCCGCGGACTTATCTACTGCGCGCGACTCGAACCGTTGCCAGGATTTTAACCTATTTATAGTTTCGCAACGAGCTGGTTACAAAGAATTCTCCATCCCCCAGCCCCAGCGTAGACGGTGCCCGGCGCCGGCGCGGACACGGCAGCCGTAGCTCTGCAGCAGGGCCGCTGCCCGCCCGGGCACCCTTGCCCGCGTCCGTCCCCTTCCCTCGTCCCGGGGGGGGGGGGGCACGCGCCGCCGTGCGCCGGGGGCATCCCGCCTCCCCCGCGCAACCATCCGCAAATGCAAACCTGAACATTTTAAAATGAGCGTTGGGCTTTTTATTGGGTGATAAAGTGCTTCTTGCTCTTATAAAGTCCACAGGTGTTTACGTCCACCCTTGCACGCCTAGCTGAAGCTTGGGCTGTAGCAGGAATGCTTTGAAAATCACCAGTCATTCCTCAAACTGATTATTAAAATACAATACCTGGTGCATATCGCGTGCATTTATTCAGTGTATAGTCTGTTCGTTAGCCCTTCCCTTGGCCTTTTCACTTGTTTGCTGTTTTCTTGCCCGGTTGCCATCAGTTAGCTTTACAAATCCCGCTGCCAGGCTTTGGGGTAGTGCAGAGCCCCGCACTCCCCCGGCACGACCTCGGCGCTCGCTGCCGTGTGCCCGTCCGTACAGAGCTCTTGGGACATCGCAGCTGGTTCGCAGCCTGGAAAAGGGCTTTCCAAGCAGGCCATGTTTGGCAAACTAAAGGCGTGAAAATTAAAAAATTGGAAGAAGCAAAGAGTTAGTGGATGCCCGTTGTATTCTTACGCACATACGGACCAAGGAAGTCTGCAAAATCCTCCTGGGCTTTCTACCTCCTGCGTACGGCCCCCTCTGGCTGGGGCTCCTCAAACAGCTTTAGGGCCACAGGAGTGTTTTTCAGAGTTGCTCTATTTTTTGAGCAGCTTCTGCAAAAAGCCCCGTTTACAGCCAGAGGAGGAGCGACGAGGTGAGGTGGGAGCCTCCGCTCGCCCAGTCCCACGGCTCGGTTGAGGAAACGGTGGCAACCAGAGGTGGGCGCAAGCTTGGGACAAGTTTGTGCAGTTGTAGTTCAGCAAGTGTGAATGAGGGAGTAGCAAAAGGGCATCAAGGATGGGGCCTCCCAGATTTTCAGCTTTCTTTCAAAAATGAGGACGGTGAAGTACAGGAAAACACGCACAGCTTTGGGGTGGCTAGGAGGCCAGCGCTCACATCAGCCAGCGCACTGAATCGCCCTGTTGATAGCAAGTGCTAAAACGAGCTAGCTAATGTGCTTTTTTAAACAAAATTTTATCTTGTTATGCACGGACTGTCTCTCTCTGCATGTTGAGTAACGGCGAGCGCGGGAAGGGCCCGGGCTGGACTCGGAGGCTTCCAGGCTCCTCTGTAATGGGAGCGATGAACACTACGAACAAAAACAGCAGCAGGCCGCACAGCCAGAGCACGCTCTTTGGCAGGGAAACCCGTGGGAAGATTCGGAGGAGGAAAACCGGGAGGTTTCTACCTTTGGGATTCCCTTTCTGTTGCGCCGTGCGAAGAGCGTGCGTGCCGGCGCGGGCGGGATGAGCAGCAAGGCAGCCCGCGGCGTTCGGCGGGTGGGCCGGCTGCGAGGGGCACGGGCTGCTCACGGCTCTTCTCGGCCAGGGCCTCCCGCGCTGCGGGGACGGGCGCTCCGGGAAATCTTTGCAGCTCCTGGGAGCGTCCCGGGGAGCCTCCGCGCCGCAGGGCAGCTTTCCCCGCAAGCGGCGCGCACATGCCACCGTCAGGTCCAACGTGCTTTCTGGAGGAAAGAAGAAGGCGCTTTGGACGTGGCTTCCAACCTTTCCTCCCACGTTTCTCCCCAGGCAAGAGCAAATCCGCACACTCCTCCGCTCAGATAGGCAGCAGTCGCTCCTCTGTGCACCTTCCTTATCAATGGAGAAAGTAAAGCTGCTGCGGTTGTCCCTTCTTCACCTGTGGTTGGTGCGCGGCAACGTCCCCCTGACACCAACCTTGGGTATCAGCGTCCGGCCCCCGATCCCAAATGATCCCGGGTGAAATGCTGGCAGCAAGCCTCGGGGCCTGCTGGAAAACTCTTTCTCATGTCAGGCCCTGGATATTTCCCCTCGTCGGTCAGGCACTGCCAGGGGGAAATGTTTCATTTTGTGCTGCGTTCACTTCTCTCCGGTCCACTTCTGCGGTTATCTTTTTTGGTGGTTACTTTGGAAATGAGCACAGGATCAAAAAACCAGGGGGGAAGTCCTGGGCGTGGGGAGGGAGCTGCAGGGAGCCGGGGGCTCTGCCCGTACCCCACAAAAACAAGCAAAGGTTGGAGTGCGCCGAGTGCGCGGCTGGGTGGCGATACAAGCACCGTCCTTTCTAAGCTGCTCCAAGGGGGGAAGGAAGGCAGGGGAATCGGTGTCCAGCGCAGCTTGGGGAGCGAGGGAACTTGTTGTTTCAAGAGCGGGTTTGGGGACCTGAGAAGCGGGGAGTGCTTCTGCTCAGCGAGCGGCTCGCTGCTAAACTGCTGCCGGGATTGCAGCAGCGGCGGCGAGGCTGGGGCGCTGCTGCCCGCGCTGCACCGCGCTGCACCGCGCTGCACCGTGCTGCACGGCTGGAGCCCTGCAACAGCTCCAGAGCGGGGCCACGTCCCGCGGCACTGGCAGAGCTCCTTGGACTTTTCAGTCGCCTACAAGTACTCCACTGTTGTTTGTTTTCCTTTTGCAGTGATGCTTTGGGTTTTCTTTTTCCTTTTGCAGTGATGGTTTAGATTTGTTTCCCCTTTTGCAGTGATTTTTTTTTAATTTGTTTTTACTTTACATTGCATTTTCCCCGAAGGCAAACAGTATTCCCGGGGGGGAGGGGGGCGGGGGAAGCTCCCTAGCTCCTCGCGATGCTTCCAGGCCGTTGGGTGCCCGCCGCCGTTTGGGGCGCTCTGCCCGCGGCATCTGGCCGCGCCGGCCCCGAAGGCTGCGGCGAGGGGGGGCCCCGAGCGCGGGCTGCCAACCCCCGCCGGCCCGCACCGGCGGGAGGAAACCCCCCCTGCAGCGGCCCCGGCCGGGCCAGACTGACCCGAGCAAATGAAAATAATCAAAAGTAATTAGAAGCGTGCTGGACTACTCCTCGGAGATCTGTGCGAGAGAATAAACATGCCGGAGCCCTCCGAGCCGCTGCAAAGGCCCATGTCTGAGCTGTTAGGTGCCCTGACCTTGTCCACATAAAGACGTGATTTATGAAGTGCAGGGCACAGCAGCAGGGCTTCTGTCTTCTCCAGAAGAACCAAATTACTGAGGTGGAGATTAACATGCTTTCAGTTGGGCCCATTTCCAGACCAAGGGAAATTTTTTATTTACATTTTTTTACCTTTAATTTCCTCCTCCTCTCCCTCTGCCTCACTCCAAGGCTGCCTTTTGGCTGGGAGGGATGAGGCCGGTGGCGGGTGAGGGCAGGCGGGGTGGCCGGCCGGGCCGGCAGCCGCCGAAGGGCCGCGGGTCTCCACGCGGCGGGCCAGCGCGTCTGCGGGAGAGTTAGGAAAGCTCCGGCCCTTCCCCTGCGCCAACGCCCAGTGCTCGTATTTTGGTCATATTTTATTAAAAAAAAAAATAAAAACAGAGAAGTCACGCAACACGAAGCGGGCAGAATTAGCATGCAGAAATCATGACAAGCTTTCTGGCTCGCCATCATTGTCGCGGGTCTGTCCCGCGGCGTGTGGACACGTTAGAGGGCTGTTGCTCTCTGTTTGTTTGCTTTGCTTTGCTTTTCCTTTCCCCCACCCCGTTTGATATACTCGGCTAGTGTTTTAAACACTTACCACAGTGTTAGTCAGGATGCTGAATGTTGTGTTTAGTCACCTTGAGAAATATAACATTAAACCCCACTTAAAAATGTGGTTATGAAGTGGCTGGGTCTATAAATGTAAGGATAATATTAAGCTTAATATGAACATTTACGGTATTTAAAAAAAAATCACCAGCTTTGTCAGTATTGTCCTCTGCAGAGCGCTTGTCCACAGGAAGCCCATTAAAAGTGGACAGTGCAGCTATTTCATCTGGCTTTGGCCGCGCTGCTGTGCTGTGCTTTAATGATGTGCTGGAATGCACCGTGCCCATAGGGTCTCCATTATGAGAACTTCTACTTCTGGGACGACCATGAAGTTAAAGGCTCAAAAGAGGCATCGGTTTACAGCCCGGTGGGAATTGCTCGCAGACTCGAGCGCTGCCTCCTCGCTGCCTCCGCTGGCGCGGCGACTCCTTTTAAACCAACAGTTGCGCGAGGGAAATGGCCGGAGAGGAACCCCCGGGGCCGGGGGGGTCGGGGGGGGGGCGGCGCGGCCGCCGGGCGGGGGGCGAAGCCGGCGCGGCCGCCGGGCGGGGGGCGAAGCCGGCGGCGCGGCGCGGCGCGGCGCGGCGCGGCGGCCGCGGTGCCCCAGCGGCGAGCGCCACCTGGCGGGCGCGGGCGGCGCGGCGGCGCGGAGAGGCGCGGAGCGGCGCGGAGCGGCGGTGCCGGGAGGCCCCCCGTGTTTATGCAGCGCCGTTTCCTCCCTTTGTGGCGGAGCGGGGCGCGGGGCGCCGGGGCGCGGGGGGGGGCCCGCTCCCTATCGGAGCCTCCGATCAGGCCTATGGGCTCGAGCAATCAGTTTCCCAGATTACTTGTATTTAATACACAATGCATCATAAAACAAATCCCTCATCCTGACAGGAAGAAAATAGAACAGCTCATAGCTCGAGCCGGTCCAATTTATGGCTAAATTAAAAAAAAAAAAAGAGCGAGAGAAAGAGCGAGCGAGCGAGCGAAGGGCTCCCACCACGGGCGGGCGCCGGGAGGGCAGGAAATCAGCGCTCGGGCCGCGCGGGCGGCGAGCTCCGCTCCGCTCCGCTCCGCGGGCCGGGCTCGCCGGGAGTCTCCCGCCGGCTGCTCCGGGGGCAGTGACAAAGGATTTTTTTTTTCTTTTTTTCCTGTTCTACCTAACACAACTGTGTGCGGGGTCCCCCCCCCCCGCTGCCCTCCCCGTCTCGAACAATAGCCATTATCTGAAATAACAGTTCAATGTCACAGATAACAGGCCGCTGAGACGAATTAATCATCATCTCTTGTCACTCCGCTCCTCGCCCTCCCCCTGCCCTCCTTCCTTCCCCCCTCCCCGGCCCCCCAGTAAGGAGAAATCGACTTTTAGGCTGAGAAATATATTTGCACTTAAAAAAAAAAAAAAAAAAAAAAAAAAAGTGGGTGGCACTCCTGGAGCGCGCCGCGAGAGACAGAAAGTTCAGCACTCTCCTTCTGCCCGCTCCCCCGGTATATATTTATTTATGTGCAGCCGGAGGCCGCCGCGCTGGTGGCAAACGCGGCGGAGCGGGCGCGCAGCGGAGCCGCCGCGGCCGCGGGTGGCCGTGGGCCCCGGGCCCGCCGCGCCGCCCCGGGCCTCGCCGTCAGAAGTAGCCCGGCCTCCGGCTGCTCCATTCACGAGATTCGTTACCAAATAAATAAAGAAAACCCGTGCAGGAAGCGGCTGCAAATGGGATGATTGTGCTGCTGCAGAAAGCGGGGTCTCGGGGAAATCAGCCGGCAAGGGCAGCGCTCGAAAAAGCTGCGTTTCATTAAAAATAGCGATAGTGGGAGCGAGCCGCGGCGCGCCGGCTGCCGGCGATGGGGAAAGCGGAGCGACGCGCCGCCGTCGGGGCGAGCGCGGCTCGGCCGTCGCGGCCGTCGCGGCCGGGCTGCGGCGCCCCGGGGCGGGGTGGGGGGGAAGGTTGGGGGGATCCCGCGGCCGGGATGGGGCGGCGCGGCCCCGCGGGGCGCCCCCGCCGTGACCCCCGGCCGCGGGGCCGCTGTCGCTTTAAGCGCGCCGGGAGCCGCCGCCGCCGCCGCCGCCCGGGGCCGCGGGCGGGGGGGGGGGGGGGGGGGGGGAGCGCGGGCGCTGCGCGGGCGGCGGGGCAGCCCCGCTTTAAAGAGACAGTGCCCCAAACGGGAGCCCCGGGCCGCGGCGGGCGGCTCCGACGGGGTGGGCGGGGAGCGCGGGGGGGCCGGGCCGCGCTCCCCGGGGGAGAAGCGCCGCGGGCAGGCTCCGCCGAGGGCTGCGGGAGGGGGCAGCTCCCAGCCCTCCCCTCCCTCCGCCGGCGCGCACACTTTCCGCCGTCCCCGGCGCGAAGTGAAAGAAGTTTGTTTTGTTGCGCGCTGTGTCCTTCTCCTCCTTCTTCTTCTTCCCCCCCTTTTTTTATTTTATTATTATTTCTTTTCTCCTTAAAGAGGGGGGTTTTTTTCGGCCTCCCCCCTCCCTTCTCCCGGTAACTTTCTTGGCGCACACACACGCTCAGGCAGCCGATAAGACCAGGAGGGGCCGAAAGGGGAAGGTGATGGCGAGCCGGGAGAAGCCCGCCGAGCGCGGCGGCCGCCGCCGCTGAGCCCCGCGCCGAGCACCGGCCCGCGCCGCGCCCGCGCAGCCCCGGACACCGACGGCCGCGGCCTCCGCCCGCCTTTGACGCCAAGATGTTGCTCGCCGCCGCCTGAAGGATAATTTTTTTTCCCCCTTCCCTCCCCCCCCCCCCGCCCCCGCGGGCTCCCGGCGGCACAAGGTAAGAGCAGCGAGCCCGGCGGCGGCGGGGCCCGGCACCGTCCCCTCGGGGCGCCGCTGCCCCCGCGGCGACCCTGCTGCGGCCGCCCCGGGGACACGCGCGCGCACACACACGCGCACACACACGCGCACACACACACACACGAGCCCCCCCCACCCGCCCCCGGGCCGGGCGGATTTGGGGGTGAAGGAGGAGGTGCCCCCCCTCCCCGGGCGGAGAGGGGCAGCGCGGCGCCTCGAGGGGACGGGGCGCTCCGCGGCCCTGCGCGGCGGGTGCGGCTTTGGGGGTGCCGCGGCGGGCTCCTCCGCGCCGCGGGGCGGAGGGGCAGAGGCGGCGGCGCGGGGGCTCCGCCGCGCCCCATCCCGCCGGCGCGCAGCCCCCCGCGCGCGCCCGCGGAGCAGCCGCTCGCCGCTGGGCTCGTTTAATTAATGAAGGCGAGCGGGCTCGGGCGATATTGTTCGCCCCGATAGGAAACTTCCTTGGGTTTTCATTAACTAAATGATATACAATACGGGGATTCCTGGCCATTCAGCTCCGAGGCCAAAAGTGCTCCCGGGCTTGACGTGAATACAAATGTTTTTCACCGGGGAAACAATCTGCCTCGCTCTTTTCTTTTCGTTTTGTGCATGTGTGCGAGCCTTTTTTTTTTTTTTTAATAAAAAAGCGTCGTTTGCTCTCGGTGCAGGATGTGCCCGACAGAAGTTACAAATGTAGCGTTGGCGTTATGCATGCACTGGGATACTGTTCAGAGTTTAGGACAGGCCACTTGCAAAGCTCGCAAATAAATAATGATATTCGGTCATATGTAATGATTAGCAATTTGTCATAATATTAGAATAGAACATCCTTTCTACCTTGTCCACAAGCGATCTCATTATATTTGTTTATTGTCTGCATAATTGGAACCATTTATTGGTATGTCTTGAATACTGCCATGTTTTGCATGAGTGTTTACATTGTTTTTCATTTATTTTCTTTAGTTTGGCATAGGGAGTTCTATTATTTGCACCAATTAAGGGGAGTGATTTAAGTGTTACACAGACGGGCTATTTGGGAAGCAGAATATTAAGACAAGATAAATAACTCTGAACCAAACTTTATTTGGTAGGCAGAGTAACAAAAAAAACTAGCTGAGAGCTGCAAGCAACATAAATTCTGTAACAAAACAGAAAGCTCAAATGAAGACAGCCCCATCTATTTTAATAATTTTTGCTGTACTCCCTGATGGAATCACATCTAATTAAAATAATAATTTTAAATGTAAATGGTTACTAATGAATGCCAAGAAAATCAGATTCTTCTTAAATTAACATAGTATTTCTTAGCAATAATTAGACAACATCTTGCTTATGTGTAAACATTGGTCAAGACCTTTTTCAGTACATTTATTGTCCTTTTATTGATACGTATATAATTCTGTATATAATTCTTTTAAAAAAACTCACCAGAGAAGCCTATTTGTGAGTAAACATGCATATATTGCTATCCATTTTTTTATCCGAAAACCTGTGATTTATCTTTTAATTAGCATTCCCAGATAGAAGTGGAAAGACTTACTTTTTCATATTCTTCTTTTTAGATCTTGGATGAGTTTTGCAATGTGAAGTTCTGCATAGATGCCAGTCAACCAGATGTAGGAAACTGGCTCAAATATATCAAGTTTGCTGGATGCTACAATCAGCACAACCTTGTTGCATGTCAGATAAGTGATCAGGTATGTGGTGTTCACTTTCTGGGCTTACTTTTTAAGAAACTCTAGGGTGTCAATGGAGAAAAAAAAGAAACAGCAATTCACAACAGATTTTGGCATGTTTGCTGTTATGACAAAAGATAAGGCACAGATGTGAAATGCAGAATAGAGTAATTTTGACTGTGGGCTGGGGATAATAGGAATTTTCCATTTTTCCACAGTGTTGCCTGGTTCATAAACAATTCCCTATTTTTTATCTTATACCTGATAAAAACTGGGATGACTTTCTCAGTTATGCAAAGCCAGTATTTCTGATTTTGAATTAGTAACATTTTCTGGTGCCTGTTCCAGTCCAGTTGGATTGCTAAATTAAACCATCGAGTTAATCAAGAACTCCAATGTGAAGTTAATGGAAAGAATGAGGGTAGATTCAAAACTGACAATCCTACAAATATAGCTGTGTGTACAGGGCTTCGGATTTGACTGTACACACGCATGAATGTTGTTATGCCTCCTGATACTCTTCATGAGAACTCGTCACACTTCTGCACTGAACTAGAATCTTTAGGGGGTTTCTTTCCCTTTTATTGCACTTAAAAAATCCACTCGTTGTTAGGCTCAAACGTTATTTATCTGTGTGTGTTTAAAAAAAAAAAAAAGACTGGGGCAGGCAGAGGAGCAACGCAGCGAAGCATTGTGTTTTCGGTTATGCTGATGAGTTATTAGGTGCTTCTTAAATCAAGATTTGCTTGAGTTCGCAAATAATACATGCTGTTATGAAATATTTTAACAAGTGAAGCTAGGTTAGGAAAGCTATAGTTCTTTAAAGTAAAACGTCGAAAATAGCAAAGGGACAACTGATCGTGAATTCTTGTTTCGAATTTCAGCTTTGATACCAGCAACGTAACATTTGATTCTTCTAATCACTGTGGTTCATTTTCACCACTTAATTAAATGCATCAGGTGAATGTTAAAGATTATCTTTAGCTGATTTAATTGCCTTGACAGTATTGAAGAAAGAATCACAACCAGACACAAAGCTTCAATTAGAAATCATTCTTTCCAATCAAATTCCTTACATATAGGAAATGAATGTGGGACAGTCTGCTATTTCCAGCTGCATTACAGAATTATGTATTTATGTAGCTCATATGAGATAGTTGATTAAAACTGGCTTAAATAACTTTCTCAGAAATTATGATAGAGGATTCCTTTAATTTTCAACTTTCAAAATTCAGCCCTGAGCACATGTAATACTGAATGAACTAGTCGACTGAAATATAATTTACTTTTTATATAGCAGCTGGTTTAACTAAAGAAACCATAAAGATTATTAGTAAATGAAAAATATGTTCTCCAAGCTGAAATACGTTTTATACTGAAAAACAATGAATTCTCTCAGTGTGGAGCAGTTATATAACTGGGATACAAAAAGGAAACTGTATAGTTTAATTGAAATAGCAAATTCAAATATGTTCAGTAAGAGCTGGCACAAATAGATAAAACTGTAAACAGAGTCATGTGAATTGGTAAAAACAACTTACTGTGTTTACTTTGATATTGTTGATCTGCAACTCAAAATATATGCTAGACTGAAATACCAGCATCTCTCTTCTGACACACTAACCGGCACAGGCGTTTTGACGTTTTCAGAATGAAAGTTACGGTGCTTGTAAGCTGCTCTTTTTTGGTGTTTACATTTCTGAGATTTGGTAATGGTGGCTGTACTGCTGCCAATGATTTCTTTCATTCACTGGAGACTTGTTTTTTATTTTGCATGATATCATGCTGTTCGTAATTCCATATTTTTATGGCTTATTGTTTCTGATACTTGAAAATTAAAAATTGCTCGTCTTTCAAGTAGCACGTTGTGAGCTGTATGCTGTCAGCAAAGAGCTTGTTGTTCATGTGGCCCTCTGGAAACACTGAAAATTTACCCACAAAATTGTACGCATACTCCAACTTTTTATGACCATAGCCTAAAAAGTTAATGCTAAAAATGTGCTCTTGAATCTTAAACCCCCAAAGCCTTTCTAACAGCTCCTCCTCCTGCTTTATTCTGGCACAGACTCCTGAGAGGTAATATAAAATGTAATGGAAGGCGAACTGGGAAATGGACATTACATGGCCAAACGTGTCCATATACAAGGAGTGACAAATATAAGTCAGGGCTGAGCATGCATGTGCGTTTGTGTATATACCGCGCGTGGCAGCATTTCTGTCCGTCTGCCTGGCCGGATCCTGGACACACACGCACAAAAAAGTGCTGGAGGCAGAGAGTGCGTACCGGTGAGCTGCAGCGCGGGGAGTTTCCCCCCGTTTGCCCCTGGAGTGAGCGGTGCCAGCAGCACCCCTCGCCGCCCGGGGCACGGCGCGGAGCTGCTTGCCGCTGCTGGGGCCGGGACAGGGACTCTTGATCAGCAGTGATTGTTCGCCTCTGATTGCTTCAACTCATCTGTAAAATGCCCAAGCAAACACTGTGCCGTACCTGAGAAGGTAGCAGGTAGCGCCAGCGCCGCGAGCCTCGCGCCGGCCGCAGGTTTGTCCGGCTAAGCTCAAGGCTGGGGACAGACGGGTAGTTTTGCCAGCCTGCTGGAGGCAGCGTTTAGGTGAACCTCAGACCTGCGGCGGTCGGGCCGCTCTGCTGAGCTCTACCTTCTGCACTTAACAAAAAGAAGGAAAGAAAAACATTTCTTTTGTTGTTCTCTCAATTAGAAGAATTTATTTTTCTGGAGACGTACCACCCCGCCCCCAGATTCGCGGCGGAGCTTAGGTTTCGTCACTTAGGATCAACTTTGCAAAAGGCCTGGGCTCTTTTTTATAACTGTATAAATGAGCTCTGCTAAGATGAACAGCTTGATAATGGTGGGATGCAGTCAAAACATGTATACTGGATGTAACTCATATTTCGTTTGATTGGGAGAGGAGTAGGGTTCAAAAGCTGCATTTTTTTGTTTTTTGTTTTATTTCAAATGAAGTTGATCTAGGATTTCTCTTTGCTGCCCTTCTATTATCTCCTGTCATACCTAATCTAACCTGAAAGTATGTAATTCAAGATGTATATGAATAATAAAATTCCACAAATCGTACAGTCTCATTTTTTCCTTTTCCCCAAAGAGACTACAGTATGTGCAGAGCTGCAAACAGTCTTGTCACTATTATTGCCCTGGAATGTATTTTTTCGGCTTGGAGTCAGTTAGGATTCGATAGCAGTTTCTGCTAACTCCTCTATTATTGTTAAACACCTATTAGTTCAACTTTTTAATGGCTTCAGAATGATTAGCACTGTTAGGCTGTCTGGCTGCACTGTCGTCTCAGTAAAAGCATTATTTTTAAATATATATGGTAATGAAAATGCAGTTGAAAATACAACATCACTATAGGAATGTCTTGTAAGGGAACTGTCATGCAATCAGAATGCATTTTTAAGCTGGGACCGCAGTTGTCTTCAAGTTGTAAACAATATATGTATTTTTAAAAAAGAAATGTAGTTGTTCGTAGGTTAAAACTCCTGAATATTGTTTTTTGTCTTGCTTATTGCTTGCAGACCAAAGACAGTGATATAGCCGTATAATCTGTGAAACTGCTCTTAGCTTCGTGGTCTTCCCCCTAACAAAGCAAAGCAGCTCCTGAAGATCCCCTTCGCTTTATCTGTCGAAAATTCCACGTGGTCCAGGATCAGTCTCCTGAGGTTTTGATTTGCTGTGTGTCCTGAAATAGTTTTTTCTTTCCTTTTCTTTTCTCTTTTCTTTTCTTTCTTTTTTTTTTTTTTATGCTCAAGTATATGCTACTGGAATGGAGGAAAACCAGTAGTATTACACACTGAACAGCGTGCACAATGTCAGCGATATAAACTTACACGAGTGAACCTACCGCTGGAGGCTTTGCCAGATCTGATCGTGTCTTACAAAGTTCATAAAACTTTTTTAATCCGCAGACACAGCTTCGTGTTTCAGATTTTACTGCCTCTGCCCCCCTCGCCGGCATACTGCTAGCAGGCAGAAAAACCCAGAGGCTTCTCAAGCAGCCCTAGACATGGAGCCACCTGCAAAAGTGGTGTTTTTAAGGAATAGTTTTGAGGCTTTGTTGTTAGAGAGTGAAACGAAGGTTTGGGCTGTTCCGGATCAGAAGGGCCACGTGCGCACTAGGAGCGGAGCCGCTCCTGCCATCTTCTTCCCTGCAGCTGTCCCTTTAGTAAGGGAAAGAACCTTAATCCGACTCCCACGGAAAATCCGTCTCCAGTGGGGCCGGCTCGGGTCACAGTTAGGCTGGGACAGGGAGTTGCGCCGTCGTGATCCTGCATTTACCGCGGTCGGAGGTGATGTGGGGTGTGAACCTGCAGCCGAGTCTTTTACAGGCGTCTGCGGCTCCGAGCGCCGGTCTTGGCGCTGCCCTGTCCTGACGTGACCCGACGTGAGGTTTGGATCCACCGTTAGCACTTCGGGAAAAGCCGGGCGCGCCGTTCCTGGGTGAAAACGCCTGCGTGGGCCTGGAGCAGGCTTCGGTGGCGGCGCACGGCGAAGCGCGGCTGGCCGGGAGCCTCGGCGCGGCGCGTGCTTGCTCCGACGCCTCCTCCCGGAGCTGCTTCCTCTCTCTGCCGTTTCGGGGCACTTTCGACTTCTAGGAAAGAAGGAAGGAAAGGACTTTGCACCCGGCGGCGCGGCCCGGCCTGGCGGGCGTGGGGGGCGGGAGGGATCCCGCGCTGCCGCCCCTCCGCCGCTGCCCTCGGCCTGCGCGGTCCTGCCGACGCTTTCTCCGGGCGCGGCGCGGGGCTCTGGAGGGCCGCCCGTGGGTTACCCCTCGAAACAACCCTCCGGTTTATTGCAGTTTATCATCGGCCTGAGCGCGGCGAGAGGGACCTGGCTCAGATTTCATCGTGCGGCCCTGCAGCTGCAGAAGCCGTTCATCACACGAGCTCGAATTCAGTCCTGGTCGTGCGGACCCCCCCCCCTTCTTTTTTTTTTTTTTTTTTTTTGTTTCTTCAAATACTTAATTACAGCTCGTGGCGCCGTTTTTCATTCGTTTGTCCTTCTTGTTTCCCAAGAGGGACCTTCCAAGCGCGGTGCCGCGCTCCGGCGTTCGGAGGGGAGGCGAGCTGGCGCGCCGAGGGCTGCGCTCCCTCCACGCCGATCACCCGCGGGAGGCCGCGGCCGCCCGCCGAAGGAATTACAACAACCTGGAACTGAAACGGCCGCGTTTTCAGCTCCGAGGCGCCTGCGGCCCTCGGTGCCGGTGTCCCGGTTGCTCTGCGCACGCGGCGCGGCGAGGGTCGCGCAGGATTTCTGCTCGAGAGCG
Organism: Rhea pennata; assembly: GCF_028389875.1. Taxonomy (NCBI): domain Eukaryota; kingdom Metazoa; phylum Chordata; class Aves; order Rheiformes; family Rheidae; genus Rhea; species Rhea pennata. The sequence continues at coordinate 5,384,744 of NC_084671.1, read as the reverse complement.
GTACCGGGGCGAGCAGACCTCACGAGGCCTCGTCCCGGCTGCCGACGCACGTGGCCGTCCTTGTGTTTCGTTCCTTTCCGCCGTCCCTTTCCTACCCGCTTCTGTAACAGCTGAGGTCCGCTTAATCCTTTCCCTCGCCGGCGTGTTGCGGGACACGAGTTACTTGACGCCTTCCCCCCGCGGCGCTCGGAGCAGGTTGGATACGTGGAGCGTGTGGTTTAAGCAGGCCGAGCTGCCCGCTCCCAGCCCTAGAGAGCATCCCTTGCCTGCCCCGAGATCCGGGCGCGCAGGCCCGCGCGTCGCTCTTTCTCCCGAGCGCTGCTGCCGTTCCCGCTGAGCCGCTCGCGGGCGGCGCGGCGCGGCGCTGACCGGGGCTCCGCCGGGGCCGGCGGCGGCGGCCGGGGCTCGCCGGCGCTCGCACGGAGGGCGTTTTCGCTGTCGTTCCAGTTATTACAGCTTCCTGCGTAGGTTGAGGGGCGTTCATAATTCACCCTTCTGTCATCTTTACACATGCCAAATGCAGTCTATTAAGCATAAATAAAATTTCAAGTGCCTGACCGGGAGAAGTAAACTGGGATTCATAACAACGAGGCCTTATTCATCCATTTAGAAGCAAATTGTGTGCATTCCCTTTTTTTTCCCTCCCCGTCCCCTTTCCCTGCATGGCTTTGCAGTTCGGGAGCTCTGGTTTCTGCTCGGTAGCACGACTGCCCGACCTGCGGGGCAGCGGCGGGTTAGGCCGCCCCCAGCCTCTCCCCGCTGCAGCCCCCTGAACTACAAAAGTGTTTCCAGATCTGGATCCGATTCTGCTCTTCCTATATAAACCGCGGTCACACCCCACTGATCCCAGGGCATGTGCAACGCGCATCTGGACTTTACGGTTCGGGTCATTTCTCTGCCGCGCAGAAGCTCTCCGTGTAGTGCGGGAGGCAGACTGGCGAGCTCGCGCCTTGTAAAGTTAGGAAATTAAACAAAGTCAGGTAACGAAGCGGGCTTGGCGGGCTGCAGAGCTGAAATCTTGGTCCAGCTGAAGTCAAAAAATTAAAAACTTTCCTTAATTGTAGTATAGCCAGGGGCGGAGCCAAGAAGTCTTTCCGCTTTAGAAGGCAAAAGTCAATATATTCTATGTTAACATTTCCTAAAACGAAAAATAACATCTGAAACACGGTTCAGTGTTGCTTAAAAAGCCCGGCAGAGGCAGGGGCAAACAGGCCTGGCTTGCGAGTGATTTATGAGCCATCAGCTCTCCCGTCTCAGGGCTCGCCGCATCCCCACGCCTGCTGCCCTCCGCGGGCTTCTGCTGCTTAGGAGCGCCGCCAGCGCGGTTCATCTCCACCAAACGCGCTCGAACTTCCCCCGTGTTCTCGGGCCGGATGCGTCCGGTGGATTCCAGGAAGCAATAAGGACAGCTATGAAAATCAGATCAGATGGTTTTAAAGTTCAGCATGTCTGATTTTAGATCCTCATCGGAATGCAATCCAGTGTATAATTTGGTGGTGCAAATGGAATTCTTGTTGTACATGCAGCAATGATTTATGAAAATATCTATTTTTAATAATAACTATAATGATGATTTTAATGCTGAAATACCAGTGCTTAAAATCTGTCGCTTGGACCTATTTTTGGAGGGCTTTAGTTCTGTGATGCAAAATGAAAAAAAAACATTTAACCTAAAACACGGCGATTTTGCTGGATGTTCTCTTACTTGCAAACACCAGCACAGACAGGCTAGGCAGTTAGCTGCAGCATTTACACGATGGTTACGAATTTGTGGTGTGCTTGCACTGAAGGCGCTGCAGCGTGCCAGGCCTTGGCAAAGCGGTCCAGCGCACCGTAACGCAGCACCTTATGAAGCACACCACGCGCACGTGCGGTCCGGGGGCCTTATTTTGGGACGGGAGGTGAAAAAGTGTGGCCAAAGAGCTTTGTCGGTGCAGCCCAAGCAAAGGAGGGAAAATACCCGTGAAAGCTTCTCCGTGCTTTAGGTTGTCGAGGTGCTGCTGACCTCCAAACAGCAGCTGAGTTTACATCCCGTCACACGAAAGCGTGGCGCGCCGAGGTGAGCCGGGGCAGAGCTGTGCTGCCCTAGGCAGGGCTTTAGCGGTGCCAGCACCGGGCCGAGGGCAGGATGGGGCCGTCCCCTGGTCGGGACCTCCAGCCTGCGGTGAGCGCACAGCGTTGCATGCCGTGCATCTATTGCAACCTGGAGCGGGGAAAAACAAGTGTTGCTTAAAGCAAGTGTCACTGGATGCAGTTTTGGCATCAGATTTATTTGCAGGAGCTAAAGCGGGCTTCGCTTAAATGCGTTTTGGTCTTGGGTGACGTGAGCTGCGTCGGCCCGGCCGAGTCCCACGCGCACTTGGGGAACGCGGGGGGCAGCGTTTCCCCCCGGGGGCAGCGTGAGCTCGGGGCTGCCCCGCGCCTGACCCGCCTCGCGCAGGTGCAGCCCCGCGGCCCTGCTCGCTCCGCGCCCGTTCGCGGGGCGCCGAGGCGGAATCGGGGCGAGCGCGCAGCCGCGGCTGGCAGCGCTCGGCGGCGGCAGCACGAGTCGCCGCCGCCGGCAGGGGCTGTTGCAAGCTGCCGGGGCAGAGGTCCAGCGTGTCACGTTTTTAGAGGCTCGCGTACTCCTGGAAAGGAAGCTAAAAAGCTAAACTTCTGAAAGCTGCCAAAAAAAGAGGCGATGCGACTTGCGGAGCGAAGCTCTGTGCTTTCTAACGGCAGAGGGAATTGCATAGCGCAGCTTGCTGTCGCAGGCGTCAGGAAGGGAGAAAATGAGACGCCCCGGAAAACCCGAAGGGGCGGTTTGGCCGGGCCGGCGCAGGAGCAAGGGGAGCCGTAAGCCTGGCCACGGGCCGGGGGAGCCGGGCACGAGCTCCTGCCGCCGCCGTCCCGGGGCTGCGCGCTCCTCGCGCCCGGCGCGGCTCGCCGAGAGGTGCCGTCGTAAGTTACTTGGGGATGTTTCGCCCGTATCCGCGGGCGAAGGCCGCTTGCGGAGAGGTGAAGCGTGGGGCTGTGCGGCCACCTCCTGGAGGCCGGCGGTATGTGCGTGGCTGCGGGCCGCGCTCGGGGCCGCGCGGGACGGGGCTGCAAGCGGGGCGGTGTGACCGGAGCAGCGGAGGCGGGTTGTGCTCTTGCTTTCAAGGCACCGAGTATCGAGAGCTCGTAATTTGGGAGCTAACCCCGTAGCCGGAGAAAACGCACCCGCATCGTTTATCAGCTTAGGAGACAGAGCTGTCATGTGTTTTGCTTTAACAAGGCCGGAGGAAGTTGCTGATATTTATTTGAGCTGCTTCGTGGAGCTTTTCAGCGCTCCTGGCGTTTTCTGCCGAGGCAGAAGGCAGCCGGGGGGCTGTGGGGCGGCTTGCTTTCCGCGAAGGCTTGCCGGCGCGGCGGCGCGCGGTCCCGTGGGCACGCAGGCGGGCGCCCCCGCGCACCGCTCGGGCTCCCGTCCTCGCGCTTCCCGGGGAACGAGCCCGGGCTGCGGGGTGGCTCGTGCGAGCTCCCGGCGCCCCCGGCGCGGGGCTTCTCCCCGCCGCTCGGGCTGCTGCTGACCTGCCGGCGTCGCTTCTGCGTTCCCGGCTGAGGTTTCCTCTGGTTCCGGCTGAAGCCAAGGAATAAGCAGCACCACCGGGTTGTACAAACCTCTCCGGCAATCTGGGCTTCCAGGGTGAAGCTTAAAGCAGGAATATTCGTTAAAACGAGTGGGGTTTTGTGCCTGTGCTTTCATCAGCATCATCTGAGGTGCGGCTTTAGCTGGTACCCGTAGCTTTTCCCACTGTAATTGAGAAATGGGGGTTATCTCCGGTAAGCGAGTCATTCAAGGTTACATGTATGGATAATTTATGGGTTGGTTTTATATCACGGAGCGTGTGAATTGTTGGTGATGTTTGCAGTTATCATCACGTAGCTCGTTTGGCAGCGAAGGCCGTCGAAAGCAGTCTCTTTCTTCTTTTCCCAGCACCCAAAGCACGAAGGGTTTGGGGGCCGGAAGGAGCCGGTTTGCCGTAGTCTAAATTGGCACCTCTCCATCGAAGTGCTTGCGGCCAACACCCAGAGCAGGGCAGGATGCGGCCGTGTGTTCAGATTCAGTGGTATTCCCTGGCAGGGTTTGGTGCCTCTTTGCCTTTCGTGGGTCTCACTTTGCTTTCTCTTTTTCAGATATTCTACAGAGTTGTAGCAGATATTGAACCAGGAGAGGAGCTGCTACTGTTCATGAAGAGTGAAGATTATTCACATGAAACAATGGCTCCAGACATTCACGGTTAGCCACTTCTTACTGTCTAACCTAATCTAATGTAGCACTGAAATTAAGTGCAAAATTAGGAAGCGATCTCCTCTTTTGGAATCCTCTGGAAATCCACAGTAGCTCAGCTACCACTAAGGAGAACTAGACTGTGCTGTTTATATATGTCTATATTCCTGCCCTTCTGCCTTCTGAAAGCTACTCAGTGAATAAATAAGTTTAATATTAACATGCTTGATATGTTTTGCTCTATCAAGGTGTTTTGCAAATGTCTGTGGCTAAGATTCCTGTTGCTGGTGTCCCTTAACTGTTAGGTTTTCTAACTGAACATTTTTTAACGTTAGAAATGAAGAACCTAGACAGAGAGGTCATAGGTTGCCTGGGAATAAACTGAAATTCCCAATCACTGGGACTTTCCACCACTCATGTCCTAAATATATGACTCCCCTTAGTTGAACTACAGCCTGGGTCCTGGAGGCTGGGTCCGTTCTGGAAAGCCATGCCAAAGATGGCTTTGGGGTTCTCTGTTTTGTTAATCACTTGTAGTTGAACTGATTTTCCCTAAAAGTTGCATTCTGTGCCTGTCTAACTGGTGAGCTCTGGTTTGCACAGCCCATTTTTTTCTGCATCTCTGCAGCTCTTGATCTGTTTCAAGTTTTTCCCTTACTTATTCCAACCTCTCTGGTGGAGCCAAAGGTCTAGAAAGGTAGCCGAGGACAGCAGTAAGGCTTTGAAACTGAAACTTAATCATTTCATGGATGTTACAGAAGGAGGAAGAGATTTTAAGTCATTATCTCTAGACTATGTTAGTCCTACCAGAGTAGGATGTATGAACCCTGATTATACAGGGTTGTCACTTAGCCGAACAACTGTTGTTCTGTTCTCTTGAAAAGAGAAGATCTCAGGTTGTTAATGTTGCTGTCAGTTTTGAGAACATAGTCCTTCTTCCTCCCCTTGCTCCTTCATTATTTATCCTATATACAGATTCTCTGTCTAAAACATGTAAGCAATTGCTTATTCCTTGCAGATTAGGTTGCCTCAAATTTGCCCCTTCCACCTCCAAAACTACTTTGTCTCTACTGTCTGCAGTGCAAAAGGTTGTAAAGCCAGAGCTGGGAGTAGCTGTAGGATATTTACTTGATACACATTAAGTTACAGTTTATGCCAATGTGGACATCATATAAATTCTTAAGAATTCAGAGACTGTGCACAGGGGCTTTCCCAGGGCAAGAGAGGTGACATCCAAGGGTGTACTTTCCTACAACTGCCTGCACACTTGGAGCAGTATTGTATGGTCTCTGGAAAAAAAAAAAAAAAAAAAAAAAAAAGTAGGGATTATTCATTAATTCATTTGTTCATGGTTTTTTCCCCCCTTAGTGGTAACTTTATTGCTAAAGATGTCACCTTTTCAAGCACAGTATTTTCTGTGCCTATCCCATTGGATATTTTATAAATGACACCAGAGAAATGCTCTGCAGTCACATACAAGTGTATGTCCCATAGGGCTCATCTAGACCCAAACTGTTGCTAGTAGATGGTGAACAACAGAATACCATCCTCATAATGGTGGTTTCTTAGAATCAACTTGACCCTCGGGTAGCAACCACCATGCATGTACTGCGTACATGTGAGATGTCAGACAGACTCCTCAGGTTATTAAGTACATTACAGACCCCGAGCCCATGGGCATTTAGGTCTGCAGAGCTGAGGACACCAAAATCAAACCAGGATGTACAGCTAGTCACATCGACTGTTAGTATAAAATGCAACAGAAAAATATCATGGCATACTCTTTTCCAAGTTTACTTTTAGGACATTTCCTCAGCTAATCTATATTTTTTTGCAGGAATTATTAAGTCATGGAATGAAAAATTCACCTCAAAGTGATCATAAAAGTCATCTTCTTTGGACACTTTTAGTAAGAAACATATTGCGACCAATTTTACTCCTACTGAATTTAAAGCAAGGCCCCTTCTCTCCTTTAGCCTCTACTACTTCTGCCTCTAGCTTACATTGAACAGAGTTAGGTGCTGGATGAGAACCATAATGGAAATTAAAAGGCTTTTGAAAACTCCATTAACACCCCCTTGGGTATTTTAAATGTCGACATTTGTGTCTAAGTCAGTCTACTTCATTCTGAAAGGTAGAGACTGACAGCTTCCCACTGGATATCCATCTTAGACCCAATACATCTCCATTTAGGATATTATATAAACACACACTGTTAAGGTTCCCTATTGGATGTGACCCAGGTGGTTAATAAATAGTATTGCACTGTTGTGTGTTGTAGAATTGAAGCATAATTTATCTTTATTTTCCAGAGGAGCGCCAGTATCGCTGTGAGGACTGTGACCAGCTTTTTGAGTCCAAGGCTGAACTAGTAGACCACCAGAAGTTCCCTTGCAGCACGCCTCACTCTGCGTTCTCCATGGTGGAGGAGGACTTTCAGAAAAAGCTTGACACCGAGAATGACCTTCGGGATGTGCATGAAATCCAGGAATGTAAAGAGTGTGATCAAGTCTTCCCAGACTTACAAAGGTAGGAGTGGTTGCTTAAAACGTGATGGAATGAGGCAAATTCTGTGACAGCTTCGGTCAGATCATGCAGGGCATCAATTAAAGCAGGATCTCATGCCTTCATCTTATACTCAAAACAAGTATGAAAATTAATAAGACTTCTATGGTTCTTGGTGTTTTAAGACATGGAAATCAATGGAGTTTCAGCAATTCGGAGATTCGGTCCTTGACCTGAAGTCCTTAATGGAGACCTTAAAGAACTGAATCCTCTGATAATCGATTCTTTAGCTGTCATGAATTAGTCTAGTTGCAGTGAAATCAGAGAAATGATGATAGTTCAGATGAGCTAAGGTCCGAACTCATTATTTTTAGGCAGAAATAATTTAGAATGTCTCTGAGTAATGTTCACTAATGACAGCAATTTTGTCTTTCCAAACAAGCCATGCTAGGTAAAGTTAAGTTAGACTGCAATCTAGATGTTAGTA